>NC_018263.1:1680196-1741332 GCF_000227135.1 Leishmania donovani | reverse complement strand
CTTGAAGACCTTCTTGCCCTTGGCCAGCTGCTTCTGGCGGACGTAGCTGCGGGAGCCAACCTTAGCGCGAACGGCGACCATCTTTGTGTGAGAGGCTGATGAAGCCATGCAGGGTGTGGCCGCGCAATGCACGCGCCGAGGTGGTCAGGGTGGAGAAGTGCACGCGAGTCACATTGTGATGGAAAGGATTTAAAAAGGGGAGAGACGGACAGACACGGAGAGGAGGGAGGGGGTAATCAAATGGGAGAAGCCGCATGCCGAGCACCATGAGAGCAGACACGGGATCCCGTGCGTCCGTTTGTGAGGGGGACGGGGGTGCATCGACTTCGCATGCCTGCGAGGATGAGAAACGAAAAGCGTCGTTCCGTGCTCCTTGAGGGGAGCGCCAGGAAGCGAGAAAGCGATCACACACATGCGCACATCTCCCCCGACGCCCCACCCCCTTTTCTCTCTCCTAAAGCGGAGGCACGATGCACGAAAGGGCATATTCACTACCACGGCTCGCACACATGCATGCGTATCTCAATCCCAGAGGTGCATCAGCCCATGATGAGGCCGTAGATGCAGATGAGTGGGGTGGAGAAAGATGCGCCGCTTGGCGTGTGTTCGACATTTTGTCCGTGATATGTGAGAAAACAGAACGACAAAAATGAGCCGTGTCCACGTCATGTGGGGAACACGGTCAGGACGGTGTGAGCTCCCGTGGGCAGCTCCTACCGTGTATGCACAAGCCGCAGAAGGCACGCGCACGGCGATGGAAGCAGCACTGCGGCGGCTGTTTCCTCCCCTACTGTGTGCCGTGGTGAGATGCGCCTTTGGCATCCGCGCCATCCTCCGCAGCATTCGCCTCCTTAGCAACCTCGACACGGCTTGTCTGCTGACGGTGCTGCCGCGCCTCCTCCTTCTTCTCTGCCGCTGCCTCCTTGCGGTGCCGACTCATGGCAATCTGTTTCGCTCGGAACTCCTTGAACTTCTGCCGCTTCACCGCATCCTCCTCAGCACGCTTCTTTATAAACGCTTGCCGCTGCTCCTCCATCTCGGCACGCCGCCTCTCCTCCTCCTCGTCCAGCCGCTGCTGCTCCTCAGGGGCGATCCACGGCGCGTCGTCGTCGTCCGTCGGGTCGATGCCGGCCTTCTCCAGCTCGCGAAGACGCCGTTTCTCCATCTCGTGCTTGCGCAGATCAAAGCGGGTAATCCGCGTGCGCCCAAGGAGGCCAACAGCGTGATGAAAGCGGCACTGAGCCGACACGTACGAGCAGTCGCACAATGACCAGGACGACGCAGACGATGGCAACGCGAGTGCCTGGGGCACACGAGTACTGCCGACCACAGCGGCTGTCGGTGTCACCGCGCGCCATCCCGCACGGCGCATTCGCTTCAAACAGCAGCGTGCCTTTTTTTTTTGTCTTGGTTTAGTTTGCGTTTTCTTTTTTTTTACCGCCTAGGCTCTTCCACTCTTTCGTCTTGCAGAGAGAGAGAGAAAGACACGCCGGGCTTTCAAGTGTGTATCTAATCTGCCAGCTGCTGTTGAGGTGCGCATACGGCATATCCTTTCGATACGTCGCGTGTACTGCGAGAAGTAGCCGGAGAAAGCAAGTGGGGCGGCGGAGGGGGGGGGGGTAAAGAAAGGAGTGATGCTTTCACCGACACCGGTGTTTCGATTTTTATTTTGACGGGGTATCTGTTTTGTTGTTGTCGCAGAAGGGACGGTACATAAAACGGGCGTTGCCTCTCCACGATGACTGCTGCCCCTTCCGCTCCAGCGGTTCCACTGCGGGGCAGGCGCAGAAGTGAAGAGCACTTCGGTCCGGTACGTGTCCTTTTCGCTGCCCCACATCAGAAGCAGCAGCGACCGCCAAACAAGCTGTGCGCCAATGCGAGACACTCAGTTGTGTTACCGCGCAACAAATCGTTGTTTTCCCACCGCCTCACCCCCTGTATCGTACCCCTCAACACACAGAGATGCGTGTACTCCCTCTCATACTCCCCGCTTCTTTTCGATGAGTACGAGCACTGCGGAGGAGGTCGGCTGCTGTAAAGATGAAAAGGAGTCAGGGGACCGAGAAACAAAAAAAAATGCATTCAACAACGTTTGAACGCAACCGTCTCACCAAGGCACGGAAGGAGAGCGGTACGAATGCGTTTGTTTCGTTCGTTGTTATTCGATCTTAAATCTGCGCCATCACGCAGTCGCTTACCGCTCACACAGCACACCAGCAAAAACAAAGAGAACGTTACAAGTGGCATATCATGCAAGCGCCGTTGCCGCCTTCGCCTCTGGTGGACCTGGGCCAGTGCGTCACGCCACGGGAGCAAAGGAGGGGAAGAGAATGAGCGTGGCACAGGTGAGACAGGATGTCAAGAGTGAGCATGAGCGAGCACAGCCCGGCCCCCTCCCGCCTCCCTCACACACACAGACGCAAAAAAAAAAAGAAAGCGGAAGAACAGACATCTCATGTCTGCTTCATCCTTCTTTTTCGTTCGCTTCTTTATGCCTTTACTGCAGCCGTCACTCCCTCCGTGTCCGCTAATGCGGCATGCGCTACTTTTTGCCGTTCGCTGCAAAATTTTTCTTCTTGC
Organism: Leishmania donovani; assembly: GCF_000227135.1. Classification (NCBI taxonomy): domain Eukaryota; phylum Euglenozoa; class Kinetoplastea; order Trypanosomatida; family Trypanosomatidae; genus Leishmania; species Leishmania donovani. The sequence continues at coordinate 1,738,752 of NC_018263.1, read as the reverse complement.
TCGCCACGCGAATCGTCTGACGGTCGGCGCGCTCCTTCAGGTGCTGCTCTGCTTGCTTGGCACCCAGAGCGTATGCGCTCGTGCGGAAGGCACCCTTGCCGCCATACTGGCCCGTGGACTTCCGTCCGAGCAGCTGAAGCTCGCGCTGCAAGATGCGAATGGCCTTCTGCTTTTCGCGATTCTCGGCATCTGCGGTGTCGTCGAACATGTCGTCCGTCTCCAGGTCCGCCTCTTTCGTCATCCGGTTCACCCACTGATTGTTCGCCCGGGACTTCCCGATCTCCTTCTGCAGCTTATCAATCTGCCACGCAATGCGCAGATGGCTGTGGAGCTGGTGCACAATTGTCGCCTGCATCGCAAACGTCTCCACCTCACTCTCCTTCCGACCTAGGGACTCCATCAGCTTGCGAAACGACATGTGCTCTTGAGCGTTGACGAGCAGCACAGAAAGGCCGGTGCCGCCGCAGCGCGCCGTGCGGCCGCAGCGGTGGATGTACGCCTCAGTGGTGCGCGGCACCTGGTAGTGAACAACGTACTTGAGCCCATCAATGTCCAAACCGCGCGAGGCAACGTCGGTGGCCACTAGCACGTGGATTTTGCCTTGCTTGAACTTGTCGATGAACTTCAGACGCTGGCGCTGCTGCATCGAGGCATGCAGGCCCGCCACGGCGATCCCGAGCACCTCTAGCAGCTTTACCAAGCGCCGCAGCATGGAAATCGCGTTCACGAAGACGATGGCGCGATCATCGTGGTAGGTCTTGAGGAAGTAGTACAGGTACAGATCTTTGCTATTGTCTGGGCAGCGAAGGTATGTCTCGTTGACGCGCGCGGCGACGTTGGCCGACTCCGCAAGAGAGAAGACTTGCGCATTACTGAGCTTGATCTCCAGTTGCTGCAGAACCTTGTTCAGCACATCTGCGTTCGAGGTGCGAATGATGCTCTTGCGAGCCGAGAAGTCGCGCCGCTCATAGTTTGTCTGCAGCGACAGAGTGGCAGACGTGACGTAGGTGATGACACGGTGCGCCGCAGCCGGCTCCGGCGGCATCGGGATAGGATGTGGCTCGTCCTTCTTCTGGCGAGCATCGCCGTGATCCGTCTCGGCGTTTGTGTCGCCATACTTGCTCGCCGTTTCCTCCTCATCTGCCGCCTCCTCGTCCTCTTCCTCCCTCAGGCCGGCTGCCTGTTTCGCAGACGTTTTGGCCGTCTTGCGGCTCTTTGTTGGTGTCACATCTGCAGCGACCTTCTTTGCCTTCTTCATCTTCGAACTTGATGAGACGTCCGCCGCCGCCGCCGCCTCCACGGATTCGCGAGCGCGCTTCTTGCCTTTCTTTGTCTCCACTGGTGCCTCGGTCGCCTCGGTGACGGTTTCTGCCACCAATTTCTTCACCCTCGGCTTTGTCGCGCCTGTCTCCTCCTTGTCGAACGGAATAAACGTCTCGGTATCGGGGTCCCAGCGACCGCTCTCGACGGAGATCTCGCCCGGCTCGGCACCCTCCTCACGGTCCTGCGCGAAACCCGCCGGGAGCACCTCGCAGTGGATGCGCTCCAGCAAGGTCTGCAGCTCGGCAAAGCGTCCTGATTGCAGCATCTTGTCAGCCTCATCGAGGACGACGTAGTGCAGGCGCCGGCTGACACTGTGACCGAGGTAGCAGCCCTCGTTCTTCTGCACCAGGTCCCACAAACGACCTGGGGTGCAGATGAGAATGTGTGGGTGTCGGTTCAAGACGCGCTGCTGGCGCTCTTGGGCCATGCCGCCGACCACACAGCCCACCACCACCTGCGGCGCGAACTTGGTCAGCTGGCGAATAGCGGCGTCGATTTGAAGGGCAAGCTCGCGCGTTGGCGAAATGATGAGAGAGTGCATGATACGCTTCTGGCGCTTCGCCTTCAGCTCGGCTCGCGCCACAGCGGCGTCCGAACCCGCCTGGGCCGTCGCTTTTTTGTGCACAGTCTCTGCCGGTGAAGCTGGCGTGGCGGTGGTGACCCTCTCCGTGCCCAGCGTGGTGAGTAAGTCCTGTAAGATGGGTAGCGCAAACACCAGCGTCTTGCCGCTGCCCGTTTCGGCCGACACCACCACATCCTGGACGGCGCTCCCACCAGAGCCACCGACTCGCTTGTGCATCTTGCTCTTCTTGTCCGCTTGGCTGCTCCGCTGCCTTGCCAGCAGCTCGTCACCGCTTGCCAGTACATTCGGGAGCACCTCCTCCTGCACGGGGGTGGGGTGGGTAAAGTGCAGCTCCCGTAGCGCCTGAAGGAGAGCAGGATGAAGCCCAACGCGCTCCCAAAAGAGGTAGGGCTGCCCGCTGTGGCGGTACAGGTTCTTGTTTTCGTTCTGCCGCGCCGCCGCCTCTCTCGCCAGGCGTTGCTGCCGCTCCTCCTCCTCGAAGACGCGGGTGTCCGGCAAGGCAAGCGGATCATCAGGGGCTAACGGCAACGACGGCAGCACCTTCTCGGCTGCAAGTGGCACAGAGGTGAGGAGTGCGGACGACTTCGACGACTTCCTCTTCCATGGGATGGCGCTGCAACAGTTCGACTTCGATGCGACAGCACAAGAGGTGGTGGCGACGTTGGCGCTTGCCGACGCACCGTTGTTGCTCACGAGTGACGCAGCCGGACGCAGCAGCAGGTCTGTCAGACTGCGGGGGTCGAGAACCGCCTCTTGACTAGGCACAGCCGTACCTTCTGCAATCTCAGACACGATCATCTCCATTGGCCGTGTCCCGTCATCCACCGAGTCGTAGCGGTTGCGGATGCGACGAGCGGCACCCATGCGCTTCCGTAAGCCAGAGCCGATCTGGTGCCGCTGTTTCATGTCATTCTTGCGAATACGCTGCTTGAACGTCTTCTTCTTGAGCGACATCGTAGTTTTCGCGGTTCTGCTTCGTGATGAACAGCAGTACCCGTCTCTCTCTCCCCGTGTGTATGTGTTTGTGTGTGTGTATGCCTGTCTGAGCAAGCGGCGGGAGAGCGGGGAACAAGGGAGTGCTGTGAACCCGCGTGACTCCGCCACAAGAGCCGTGAGTATGCTCTGCTGTCGAGACGCTGGCTTTGTACGTGAGAGAAAGAAGCGTCGGGAAGAGAAAGCACCGTTGACCAAGGTGATGGAGCGGAAGATAGGAAGAGAACGGAAACACTGCAACGGAGACTTTAGTAGCGCTGATGATCCACCGCGGCAAACGGTGGAACAAGCGCGTTCGTCAGAGCAACTACTTCCTCGGCGCGATCCCCTTAGAAGCAAACAATAAAAATGTGCCAAAGTAGTACAGCAGTCGTGAGAGTGCTGCGCAACACGCGGGACAGCAGCCTAACGATCGACCGCGCCGCCCGCCATTGTTCATTTTCGATTTCTTCGCCTCTTTCCATTTCGTCTTCGTCTTCCGCACAGCCGTCATTTCTCAGCAGCAAAGCCCAAAAAAAAAGGGACAGAGCAGAAAAGGGCACACAGCATAAGCATGAAAGGATGGTAAAGAGAGGGAAGCCTGTCCATGGAGACGAGGTGTCGCACTCAAGCGTAGCAGCAGCACTCCCTGTCCTCTCCCTGTCTCTCGGATGTGCGGCGCTGTGCAGAAAAAGTCACAGCCGGTGAGACGCAACAACAAAACGACTGAACAAGATATAGATGGCAGGTGGCAAGAAATTTGTGGAATGGGCTAGCACATGGCGGGCAGCAATGCGCTTGCCATGAGCCATGGTGCTGAGGGACTCTGGTGGTGGTGGTGAAGCGAAACGAGCGACACACAAGCAAAAAAAAGGGGTTGGAAAGACGCTTACCTTCGCTTTAGGTTGCTAGCTTCCTTGTCTTGTTTCTCGTTCATCCGTGTCTCTGCAGTAAGGCTGCGCCGCGGGTGCACAACGGCCTGCCCAGAAGCCCGAACGTGTGCGTCCGTCGGTTCCTCGCGTCCTTGCATCATTGGCGTATGCCGACGTCTGAGAACGCACTCGTGCGATTTCCCTAGCCCGCAAGCCAGTCCACAGCCCCGTTGCTGCTTCCTTGCGTACACGAGGGAATGTGCAAGACAATGTAGAGGTTGTTTTCTATATTCCTCAACTGCAGCAGCGCGATGTACGCCTCTGTGCTCATGCAAAGGGTCGCGGTCGATCTTGCTCAGACACACGAGTAGCGGCAGCTTGTGTGGAGCAGCACTGTTGAGTAGCCTGTTCAGCTTCCGTCCAGCCGGCTCGGCGCGCCGGTAGTCGCTCGCACCCATGCAGCAAGTCATGCGGCTGCACTCTTTGGATGGGTGCGCGGTCATCCGGCGCCCGAAACGCTCTTGGCCACCTACGCCCCACAACTTTGGCTGAGCCCCACCTCTTTTTGTCCTTGCACGCAGCGTCTTCACGCTCAGACCAACAGTGGGGAAGCTCCCTTCGAGGTATAGTGCTGCCAACGCCTTCAGCAACGACGCCCTAAAACGCCTCCCCGGCCCCACCAAATCACAGGTCTAGCATCTTGAACTCGGAGAACACCTCTCACAGCGCGGAGAGAAAGCCGCCCATGTGAGGGATCTAGTGACCCCGCGTGTGCGGATGCCTCACTCTCGCGCAAAGCCAAGCTCTTGTCGCAGGTGACTATCCGCGAGCGTGCGATCCGGTGTATGTTGCTCGTGCGTGCGAGAGCGCATCTCTCTGTGCTGCTCAAGTGGGATCTCTTCCATTCAGAGGCCAATCATGCACCGTCGCACGCTGCACGCACACCCGGGAACACGACCCACGTAGCCTATTGTTCGTGAAGAAAGATAGTGGATGGGGGACGCAACATACAACTTCGGCTTGCGTTCGTTTTCCAGTCCTCATGCGATGATGATAAGTTTCGATTTTGTGTTTTCCTGATTTCAAAAGGAGCACGGCACTGCATTGTTTACAATGAAAAGGGAGGCGGCACTGCCGGTGGCACTCCCCTTTTCTATTCTCCGTGTGGCTGTAGGCTCGGCGGTGTGGGGTGTGCGAGGGGTGTACATCTATTTCTCGATGCACCACGTGTGCCATGTGTGACGCAGAGCAGCAGAAGAAATGCTCACACAAAAGAAAAGGGGAGAGGAGGAGGGTTGTGAACTACACATAAAGGCACACACACACACGCACAGGGCTTATGCGAGCGTGGTGTGGTCGTCGCTGCCTCGGATGTGCCGATATTCGTTTTTTTTTTCGTGCATCGACCCGCTCCCTCCTCACCGGCAAAGAAGGGCAATGAGGCACTCAAAGATAAGGGGTGGATTGGTGGAGGTAGCCTAGCGAAGGAACGCAGGACGTGTTCGAGGGGAAAGGGAGGAGAAGGGGAGCATTGGCACAGCAGTGGTCGAGATTCGTCCCGGCATGCGAGAACCGAGCACGACATGCATGAGAGGGGGAGAAAGGCCAAGAGCATAAGTCCCTCGATACAGACAGTGTGCAGCCCGTGCAAGAAGTCGTGGTGGAAGCATCGTGCCGCATGCCTTGCGGCTCCCCAGCCTCGCTATCTCTGTGCAAAAAACGACTGATGCACCGCATCATCGCATCCCCCACCCGTGCACGTCTCTCGTGTGGGGCAAGCAGGCAGCTAAAACGCGTCTGAGAAAGCGCAGCATGTGTGCTCATCCGTTTTAGGGTTCAGCTTGTTCTATGCATCAATCTGCCGTAGAGCAAACCCCTCCCCCTACCCTTCCTTCACAAAGAACAAACCGAGGGACACATCCGGCATTGTTGCTCTTCGTTCGTCGCCCCGTTCTACATTAGTCACAGCAAAGAAGAGGCGGGAAAAGAGAACGGCGCAGCTAAAAGGGTCAAGCAGCATCAGGGCAAGCGGCTGCGATGCTGCACAGGTGTAGCCCGGTCACTGCTGCCCACAACTCCCACACACTCGCCGCCCCGGTTGCTTCCACACCCTTGACCCCACGGCGCCCTTACATACTACGACCTGCTGCAGAGCTTGCTGCGCCGTGCTGAACATGATAAACGTTGTTCTGGTCGTAGAAGCGGCTAAAGTCGATCCATGTCAGCAGCGGCACCAACTGCGGGTAGTCAGGTCCGATCGGCGAGGCAAGCTCCGACAGCGCACGCAGAAATTGGTCCTCGACAGAATGCAGCGTTGCTTCAATCAGCGGCATTGTCGCTGTACTGCTGTGCATCCCTACCGCGCAGAAACGTTCCGTTAGCTCGAGAATGTGTGCCAGACTGCGGAAGCGCTGAGTGCTGGAGAGAACCAAGCCCGTCTCCACGCCGTCGAAGAAGTCCGTGAGCGCCTGCGAGATGGCGAAAACGCTGTCTGCCTGACCGATGCGCGCGATGAGGCGACTCCACAGCGGCTCCAGCACAAAATGGGCAGCGTAAAACTGGAACTGACGCAGAAACTGCACAAACTGGTGCTTCAGCCCGTAAGCAGCACTGAACTCGCCAAGGATTTCGTTTGTATACCACAGCTCGCACAGGTGCCGCTCGCAGGTCTTCACCCACACCAGTAGCCGAAAGATGACATTGAGACGATGCGTCACCTTTCCATCGAGCACCAACGTCAAGGGCCACTGCAGGTCCGTCTCGAGCTGAAGCAGCTCCAGACTGCGCCGCGCGTCGACTTCGCCACCGTTACCGCCCATGCTCCGACGGGACGGCAGCGCCGTCGTCGCACCCTCGCCGACGGCCGCAGTCAACGTGTCGCCGCCGCTGTCGCGCTGCCGATTCTGTTCTTGCAGCAGCTCCTCCAACGTGCAGTTCGCAAAGCTGCACCCGATCAAGTCATGGTACGGATCGCTGGAGCAGCTGCGGGCCACGGCCGCCTGCAGCAGCACCTGCATCGAGTGTTGTTTGACGCGATCCGGATGCTCAGCGAGGAGGCTTTCGGCGCTGTCGAGGAAGTCCACCACCCAGTCACCGCGCTCTTGGAGAAAGTACAGCTTCAGAGACTTGAGGTGCCCGAGTAAGTCGACGGACGGGCTAAACAGCAGCTGGATCACGGCCCCGCTGGAGATCTCGAAGGACTCCTGCACCTGACGTTGAAGCTGGTCCGCACCGCTCCAAGTCAAGAGGGCGTCGTCCGGACCGTCGGGCCTGGATCCTGCAGCAGCAGCAGCAGCGCCAGCACCGCCACACACGGCTGCGGTGCGAAACGCTGGGAGTGCCGCGCCGTACTCTCGCAAGAGACAGCAGTACTTACCAGCGAAAAAAACCATTTTGGCTATGCGACTCGGTGTGTTGAGGAACACTGGCACGAGGCTCTTGTTGAGGGAGAAGCGCCGGTCAAAGGCCACCACGTCCTGCTGCGCAGTCGCACGTCTTTTCAAGCCGAATCGGCCCTGAGAAGCCGTGCTGGAGCCGCTTGCTCCAAGCTCACCTTCGCGCCCGGCGCCTGTCGCCGACGGCGCCAGCGCATCCAAAAAGAACTGGCCAACGTGTCGCTGCTGCTGATGACTCGCAGCCGTCGGGGACGGCCGCGCTGGGTGGTAAACCTCCGATATGAAGAACTCACCGTACGGGTCGTCTAGCACGCCGCTGTGCATCCAGCGCTGCAGCATGCGCAGATACGGGACAAGCGAGCGGCGGAGCAGCAGCGTCAGCAGCTCGTGATCCTCGCAGCTTCCGGAGTACTTGTTCACTTGGTCACACAGGTGATTCAAGATGCGAGGGCCCACGAGCCCGGTAGAGGGAGAGGCGAAAGTCGACGATGTCGGAGCCGCCGCCGCCGCCTCAGCGAGTGCTGAGCAAATCAGATCCATTGGCAGCACTTGCCGCAGTCGTACCACGTGATGCCCGACACGGAGAATCTCCGACACCACACCCATCAGCGGCATCGGCCGCCCCTCACTCCAGAGCTGCAGCTTGGACACCTGGTGAGCGTAGCTCGTGTTGATCTCGGAAACCACCTCGCCGAGTGCCATGAGCACAAGACTACAACTGGAGTATTCGGCCTTTTCGATGCAGCGAAGTGCCATGAAGGCGTCGGCGACAGGCAGGACAGTTTCGCACAGGCTCCGCATGGACGCAGGCACCAGCGGCGAGACCTGAAAGCCCTCTTTGGGGCTGATGCCGCTCGAGGTGCCGGGTGCCGCTGGCGTGTACTGGAGGAAGACGCCCCCAAGCCCGACTGCTGCCGCCAGCACTTCTGTCGCCAACACGGTGTCCTGCAACTCCTCTGGCAGCCTTGTCAACTGGGAGAGCTCGTGGAGAGCCGGCAGACCAGCCACACCGCCGTTCGAGGCTCTGGCAGACGTAGCCGGCCCTCTCTCATCGGGTGCTGGTTGAGACAGAAGCGGTGCCAGAGTGCGAGTGGGTGTGGGATTACTGGCGGAAGCGCCTTGGTGGTCCAGTGGTATCGAGTCCGAGGCATCTCTTCCGCTGTTGCAGTGGCGCTGCCACACCGTCTCCACTACCGCGATGCTCAGGGCATCTGTAATGCCGGTCGCACGAATGACCTCCTGGCGGTCAGTGGCGTACTGCACCTGATCAAACCGAACCCCTCGCTTCTCCAGCGCGGCGAGGAAGCGGGCCCAATCCGTCGTGCTGCTCATTGCCCACGCCAGGACACACAGGCACGAAAAAAAAAAACGAATCGGTGTAGATATGGATGATAACGCTGCCCCTTACAAAAAAAAGGTAAACGATGCAAGCGAGCGTTCGTGTGTATGTATATTGTCTGTGTGTTTGTGTGCGTGCAGTCAACAAGAACAACGGCGTAGATTTACGTCTATGTCACTGTTTGCTTTGTGTGTGCATGTATGTGTGTGTATCAATGCACATACATCCATGCATATATATGTATATGTGTGTGTGCGTGCGTGCGCGCGCGCCGGAGTTGCGTGAAGCTTCCAAGGGCCGAGGCAGTGTTCTCTATGACGTCAATGACACACGTGGATGCTGTCGCAGAACGATACAAGAAGGGAGAAAAACGAGCGCATTACAGGAGCGAAGGGGAAATGTGAAAGGGAGAAGTGTGGGCGTGGGGTGGCACAAACCTCCATGCACATACAGAACTTGAGTGTTCTCCGCACAGTCGTCTCCGCCACACGGGAGAGCAGAGAGAGCCGTCGCACATCCCAGCGGCGCCGTCTTTGCACGCGCGTGGAGTCATTGGCTGTCTTCCACTTTTACGTTTCCTGCTGCTGCTGCCTGCCATGCGGTGAGCAGACAAACGCTGGAGGTCGGTAGCCAACCAAAATACACAACCGCCGCTTGGAGCCGTACGCGCACGAAGCTGAGGAAGTAGAAAAGCAAGGATAACAGAAGGGTGCAATACCCAACTCTCACATTTAAGGAAGAGTAGGCGGAAAACAGCAACTAAAGGAAGAAGAGGCACAGCTCCACCTCCTTGCCCCCGCATGTACATGTCTGTCTGGGCTCCGAGAAGAATCACCTTCTTGCTGTTGGAGCACCATCAGACACTCCCTCAGTGTCAGCTTGTTGAAGGGCGCGAGAGCGCTGCCGCTCCTCCCCAGAGGCTGAGATTGCCACACCTACACGAAACCCGATGCACACGTTTCAGTCCGTGTTGTGCACGGTCTCTGCGCTGGACTTCCCGGCTACTTCTCTCCGCCGAGGGATGCTAAGAGGCGCTGCGTCCAGCTCGGCTGCATGTCCAGCTTATTCGCCAATTCGTGATTCAGGTCGCGGAAGATCATCTCATCAGAGCGGATGAGCAGTGCAACATCGCGCAGCGTCAAGACGGACGCCCCCGGGCCGGCGCCACGGTCGGAGGTAGTGATGACGCGCTCTTCGCTCTCCTTACTGTCCACAGCGCTGTCGTCGCAAGAACCCGCCGCCGCGAAAGGCACAGGCACGTGGTCGGCGGATCGTGACAGAGGCGTTGCAGCCCGATGGCCGTTATCGCCACCGTCCGGCGAGGCACCCGATATCGGCGCGTCAGTAACAGGGATCTGTTCTGTCACAAGTCCCTCGCTGGTCTTGTAGAGAGCCGCCTCCTGCTCCTGCGGAGCCACCGTTTTCGGCAGTGGCGCCGCCTGTGCGGTAAAGACCCCCTCTAGGCCCCAGTAGTGCAGTGCCAGTTGCGGCACACGCGGCTCGGCAATCTTGCCAAGGTCGACATCGTTCACCATCTGCGTCCACACCACAGAGGACTCCTCCGCTGTGTAAGCCATGAGCCGAAAGCCCATGCGCGGATAGAGGAGAAACAAGGCCAGGTAAATGGTAAAGTGTACTGCCTGCAGCAGGAGTACGAGACCGCGCTCAAGAAGGGTGATTTCGGCCATGCAGCTCAGTACCTGGTAATGAACGGCGTGGCTCTCGCACTGCGCAAGCAGGCCGCGGAGCTCGTCCACATAGGAATGCTCTGGTGTCGACCCTGTTCCTTCCATGGTGGCGCTGGACGTAGACATGTAGAGTGAGGGGCGCGCCATGGCGAAGGAGCGGCACGCAGGAGGAATAGGTGGGGCGGCGCCGGCACTTGGAGAGCCGCCAAAGGCCAGAAACGGGGAGCTCGCTTCGGCTGTTGTGGGCATCTGTGAATCGCCTGTGCAGGCGCTGCTGCTGTTGCTCCGCCTGAAGAGCATGCGTAAATACGCCGCCACAGAGCCCGCTGCTGGAGCTGCAGCCGCAACGGTTACCAGCATTGTTGCTCGGTGGATGTACCGCTCACGAAAGGCGCGATCGGCCAGCCAGCGCAGCGTCTTGACCATACCAATGCAAATGTGGTCGTTGATGCGGCCAGGGGTGCTATGCGCCAGAGGCTCGCGTTCCAGCTGCGTGATACCGGCGCGTGTAAGCGGAGGCGCCATCGCGGCAAAGCGTGTGGAGTGGCCCATGAATGAGCAATACAGGTAAGACGAGGGCTTGATACGGGCGGAGGATGTGCCGAGCGCATTCGACGAAGATGCCGACATGCTCGCCGAGAAGCCCACAGACGAGGTGGCCTGCGAAGCGGGCCGGCGAGTGCCGAGGTAGCCGCCCTCCTTGGAGACGTAACCTCTGCTGCTTGGCAGCGATGTCAATGCAACGCGGATGTGGAGTCGCATCATCATCTGCATGAATAGAGGTGTTTTGTGTATTCCAGTGTGCGCGAATGTCTCTGTGTGTCTCTGCGTTTGTGTGAGAGAGAGTTGTTGTTATTCCTCTTTGTATGGCTGCTGGTGTTTCCTATGATGTTTCTCCCCCCTGTTGCTTAATGACGGTTGTTTTTCATCGTCATAACCACTTGTCCAAGGAGACACCTCTGTAAATGTTGTCTGCATGTGTGTGCGCGCGTGTGTGTATACGTGCAAACTTCTTTTTGCGGATGTGTTTTCCGTTTGTTGCTGTCCGCTGTTGCGTGTCGATCCCACCGGCACACACGCCGATCACGATGGAGGGGGGGGGGCTGGAAGGGGTAGAGAGAGAGAAAGAGAAAGCGCGCGCGCAAAGCGAAGGAAAAAAAAGGAGGCGTTAGCGCGTGAGAGTGCAAGGCAGGAGTATCGCTGTAACCCCATAGGTGCGGCATCCGATGGACGGGCGAGAGAGAGAGAGAAAGGGCCCACAGAAAGCGGCAGAGGGCATCTTCACCGCTCCGTGGCACCCACTCCTAATACGTGTGTCGACTTCTGGAGCCATGCACGCACACGCGCAATTCACTGGATTCCAAAGAACGCGCAGCGCGCGCAGGCACGGTTTTTGTCCTCTGTGGTTTGTGTGGTATTATTTCAAACATCGAGGCAGCGTGAAACGGGCCACCACCACCTCATCGGTGCAGCTGCGCTTTTCACATTTCGCGCATTGAGCCACTCGTCATCGCGTACCTGTCGGCCTCATTCGCCCGCCAAAACGTACGACGGGGGGGGGAAGAGGGGAAGAGAATGCGCAAGTAGAGCGTGGAACATCCCCGCTTCCGCAGCGAAGATCCTAAAAAAAAGCTCAGCGTGGGAGTGAAAAAGAAGCGATGCGCATACATGCCACATCCAATCACAGGCACACATACACGGCGCACCCTGTCTTGATGCAAGGAGCGCGTGTGCCAAACAAGGCACCCTCAGCAAACGACTGTCAGCGTAGGAAAGCGAGGACACAACAAGAAGAGATGCATCGAAGCGGGAGGTTCAAGCACCCGAGGAGAAGGCCTTGGTGATGGGCATAAAAATACACTTGACCTAAACACCAACAACGAGAATAATAATCGAAAAAAAAAAACGCAGCCGAGACGAGAGCGCGGCGATCCAGAACAAAAGATGCAAAACAACAGATAAAAGAGAAGAAAACGGGGTGGGTGAGGGAGAAGAGAGAGAGAGAGGAATCAACAGCAGAGCGAGAGAAACACGCACACCCGCACGCACATGCGCGTGCGCACGAGACCAACACGACACCAAAGTGCCGGACTCGGGGTGGGGAGGGGCAACACGTGATAGTGATGAGAGTGGGAAACGAGTACAAACAGGGAAGAAGCGAGACAAGTGAGATGAGGGTCAGATAGGAAGCAGAATCAAGAAAGGCCAACAGCAGAGGGGGGGGGGCAGGAGTACTGAGAGCGCAGAAGGGGATGGAAACCAGAAGAAGCGATGCAGCACCCTCGCTGAGAGGCGAAGTCTGCCAACACAACCATCCATCAAGGCAGAAAGTGCGCCCGATTCACGCGCTTAAAGGCGGAAAGGAGTCTGAGAGTCCAAAGGGGGTACGCACGCGTAGCGCATACCCTTTCTCTTCTCCTCCTGCAGCATGCCCACATCCCATGCCCGCGTCACAGAGCCCCACGCGCATTTTCGGCTACGTCAATGAGAAGAAGCTCTGTCCTTCGCAGACAGCAAAGCGCAGGCGATCCTGCAGCACCGCCTTGCTGCTATACCGGGGCAGCTTCAAGTATAGGAAGCAAGTGCTGACGGTTGGCAAGCTGTTGTCGTAGTTGACGCCGCCGCCGGTGAAGCTCGAGGTGGTGACAAGCCCAGCAGCACTGGCGCCGAAGGAGTGCGTAGTGGGCGTGACGGACAAATCCGCCGCAGGCACGTCAACGTCTCGCCGAACCACCTTGATGCGCTGTGTCAACCCGCCATACGGCACAGCGCTGGAACCGGTGACAAACTTCAGGAACGCGTGCTGCATCTGTGCGCTCCAGGTGGGCACGATATCGAGCAGGTACTGCACCACATCGCTTTTAATGTGGTACCCGTGCGCCGCCTCCACGTCGCGGGCGAACTGCTCGCGCGTTTCCCATACCTTAGAGTCCAGCGGCGAGCCCAGTAGCCGCCCCAGTTCATCGACGGTGAACAGCTGCAGGTACAGCGGGTTCACGGTGAGTTGGAGTCCTTGGCGCAAGTGGAGCAGGACGAGGTCAGGCACCGTGTGCAGGTAGTAGGCACGCAGGCTGTGTGTGTACTCGTGCACGTTGTCCACCGTGACCTGGCGATTGGCGCCGCCGGGTATGAGAGGCAGCTCCTCGACCGCACCTGGCACGTAGCCGTCGGCCTCGCTGACGGGGATGGTGAAGAAAAGCTCGCACGCTGCCAGGCTACCAGCGTTCATCGTCTCGAGTCGATGCAGCGTGAGCTCCAGCGCCGCATCCACCTGGGACATGTTTTGAGACGCCTCATCCGCGGTCGACATGAGCGATTCCCCGCGCAACCGGCGCAGAAGCAAGGGGTGAAAGTAAAGCGAGGACGTGGTGCCAATCACCAGCAGGCGGCCAAGAAGAACGCCGAGCAGCTTCCAGTAGTGAAGGCTGGTCGGGGTCTGCTTCGCAGCAGGGAACAGCGGCGCGCATGGGCGCCGACGTTGTGGGGCACCGGTAGCGGCAGTGCGCGGCGACGGGTTCGCGCTGCGAGTCGGTGAGGGCGCCGCCCTCAAGGACGACGAGTCCGCCCGCTCATCGATCGGGATCGGCTCGGTGCGCCACAGGTCGTGCTTCGGATCCAAAAGCTCCTCAGCCACCATCTCGTAGAACTCCATCGCAGGGCCGTTTCCGATACCAGCCTCACCCTCGAAGGCAACGTCGATGGTGACATTGCAAGTGGCTAGCCGTATCAGCTCCTCAGCGCAGCGTAGGATGTTGTGCCGCTGCACCGTGAGCGTGACGCGGCGGCGACGCACCACCTCCTCGGACAGCCACTGCAGTCCCACAATGTTGAGCGTTTTCTCGGTGTCGCCGGCCGCGCCGCTCGTCGCCGCCCGTGCCTCTTCTGCTGGTGCATGCCGCACGAGCAGGTGACGGTAGTTCTGCAGCAGATGCTTCGCTTCCTCGTGACTCAGCGAGCGCTGCGCCGAAATGAAAAACCTGAAAATCGACAGGCGCATTTCCGCGGAGAAAATGAAGGGGTAGCGCCACAGCACGTACGACGGCAGGGGAAAGGCTCCTGACGACAGCGTGGCGGCGGTACCGACGACGCGGTCACCCGGTCCTCCGTGGGAAGAGACGCCGATGCCGGAGCACCAGAGCAAAGGCGGCAACATGAACATTTTCAACTGATGGTACAGCTCGTGCACGACAGCGCTGCTCAGGCGTTGCTGGTTGCTCTCTAGCACCGCTAGCGAGCTCCCGACCTCCTCCCGCATTACTGTCGAGAGAGCAGAGAATAGGGCGAGAGGGCCGTTCGGCGGCGCTGCATCGAAGAGGTGTTTAGGACTGCATAAGAAAGCCGGTCTGAAGCCGTCGCACCCGCAGCAGCAGCAGCTCGTCGCAGAAGATGCGGATGCCGTTGTCGCCAAGCCAAGAATCAACGACGCTGGCAGCGGCTCTGCTAGCACGACAAACTCAAGGGCATGGGTCAACGTCCAAAATGGCAGCGTCGGCAGCGTCGCCGAGATCTTGGAACTGTGCGCGTCGACAGATTCCGACGAGCGCCGCTGTCTCTCCACGAGGTCGCGCAGGCTAGCACCGCTGACGGCGAAGGCGGTCAAGGCGTCGAGCAACGTCGTCATTGGTGAAAACAGTGGTGTATCATTCAAGAAAAACAGAATGCGGTCAGCAGAGATGGGCGGCTCCGTTGCAGACGCCGTCGTCACCGTCGCCGTTGGGTCCAGGCGGCGCTCCTCAAAGCCGTTTTGGCTCGTGAGGCACGGCGACCCGGCGCCCCCTCTCCCAGAATCTGGCTCGGACAGGCTTTGACGCTCCTGTGATGCGTGCAGCGGTCGGGGGGATGGCGGCAACTGCGAGGACTTGAGAGTGAAGCTTGGCGAGAAGACAGAGGCCCGCGGGAGCTGTACCTGCGCGGCCACTGCCTCGGCCAGCAAGCCCACCGTGGTAGTCGGGAGCACCGACATTATTGGGTCGCGCAGCTTCACACCAGTGACAACGCGCAGTTCTGTACACCCCACCATCACAACAGACTTTTCGGCTTCCGTCGCCTCTCCCCATGCCACGGAGGCAGCATCGGCAGTACTAAGACTGCTACTTCGTAGTTGTTTTGCGGTCGTTGGGGTCCTTAGGTCAAGGAAAATGCTGAGAGGCCGCCATACGAGGAAGCGAATCGCGTCAAACATCTTGAAGCGCTTTGCCCGTTTCTGAAAGCTGCACGGCTGCTTCATCACCACCGACGGAGCGAGGTCCAGTGTGGCGAGGCCGAGATCACGCCCGATTGTCGTGGCAAAGTCAGCCGTCAGGCAGAGCAGCTTGCCGCGAGCGGCGCTGTCGAGACGTAGGTGCTGTTGGCTTGCCAGTAGCGCATCGACGCCACGGCTACTGCTCGAGTCCCACGAGTTGTTCGACACGTAGAGGGAGAGAGCAAAGCTGGCGTTAGAGCACTCGACATTCTCGCGCTGCCGCGCACGCGACGCCAGCCACTTCTCCAAATGGGTGGCCATTTCACCTAGAATCTCTGGCGTCTCGACAATAGCGGCACGAAGTTCGATGTTGCAGTGCTTGCAGTAGTCATAGAAGCCCAGCAAGCCGCGCAGCGCAGGCGGTAGGCGCCGGTAGAGGCCTATGTTGTCCTCCATGGCTCGATTGATCGCCTCCTGCATCGCACCCGCGTTTACCGTCACCGGGATGAAAGGCAGTTCCACGCCCACCGAGAGCTCCTCTCCTCCCTTCAACTGCGACGGCGCTTGGCTCTGCACTGGCGCCGAGGTGTACGCACTCTCAGCGGGCTGAGCCGTCAAACAAGCAGAGGGCCCTTGCCGGCCCGGTTGCGGCCCTTGAAGGCGCGCCACCGCCGCCGATGGGGCCGCCGCGATGGCAGCAGGCGAGAACACAGCCGTCGCCGGCTGCGTCACCAGGTCCCGCGGCGCCGCTGCGGTCGCCCCGGACGTGGCCGGCAGTGACGCTCCCGCAGCGAGCAGGGCCACTAAGAGAGCCTGAGAGGCATGGAAAAATGTCTCGGTGCAGGCGAGGAAAGTGGAGTGGTACGGACACCTGGAGTCGGGAAAGAGACGCAGAGTAAGCTCTCTGGACTGTAGCTGCAGCGCGCCGCCGTCGCCCGGCTCCGGGGAGCCGATCGCGACGCGTGTGTGAAATATTTTGTGATTCATCGACTCGTGAATCTGCTGCGCCGCAGCGCAGGCCTTAATAGATCGGCGCAAGATCTGACTGGCATAGCTGACGAGGAGCGTGCTCTGATGCAGAGTAAAAACACCAGTGCTTCCGATGCCGCGGCTGTCCGCCGGAGATGCCTTGGATAAGCAATCCTGCACTGTATCCACGCTGGCCGAGTAGCTCTCGTTGGCAGACAGTGAGAGCGACATGGTGGAAGGCCGCGACAGCGTCGTGAACGATAAGAGAGGTGGCGGCTGACCGTTGGTCGCGTTGCCATCGGTGCTGTCTTGCTTCTGCACGTGTGCGGGACGGTGTGTCTTTGACGACGACTTTGTGACGTGTCCTCGGCCTCCCTGCGAGACCGGAGTCCCGCGCTGGAACGCCGGGGTCTCTGGTAGCGCCAGAGAAGCGACCGTGGTGCGAAGGTCCTGTGAATGCTGCCTTTGAAGAGCTGCCTGGGCGGCTAGTGTCGTTGGCTGACCAGCAGCGGACGCCTTCGTGCTTGAACCCAACGAGGACATCGATTGCGTCGGCGATGCTTGCAGGCGGGCATCCTTGTCGCCACTGATGTTGTGGCGTGGTGGCCTGTGAAGGATGTTCACCTTTCTGGACTTTTTGAGCGCCCTCGATTTGGGATCCGACGCTGCGCGCGCCGACGGCTTAGCACTGGGAAAGAGGCGGAGCAGGAGCGCGATCGCGTCAGCCGTGCACACGTGCAACTCAGACGGCAAGGCCAACTGGAAGCCGAAAAACTCGGTTGACAGTCCGACGCGGGCCAACTCGTCCGCCACCAAGAGGTCGTCGCGCATGTACCCAAATGTTTCCTGCCGCTCCGCCACAATGTTCACGCCGTCTGCGACGTACAGGCTCACCAAGACTTCGCGTAGGGAAGGGACAAGTCGCTGCAGTGCCGCCTGCGTCGCCTCCCACTCCACGCGCTGCCACCGCCTCGGCCTGCTGCCACTTCCGCCGGTGATCCATTTACGAAACGACATGCGCCGCCACCCACTTTTTTCGCTCACCTCCGACGCTGCCGCCGCAACGGCCGCCTCCTCTCCCGAGCGGCTACCCGTGAAGAGCTCAATCGACTCGCCGGTCACCTGGGTTCGTAAGTCGGCACTGAGGGAGAGACACCGCAGTAACAGTGTCACACTGTGCCGCGCCACAACCGGGTTCACGCAATTGTCCAGCACGCTGAGCAGCGCCGGCACAACGGTGACCAGCATGCTTGAAAGAACGCCCTTGCCAAGAAATGACTTGCGGGTCGACGGGTCGGCCTGAAGTCGCTCCCCAGGGCTCTCCAGTACTGCCTCCATCGGCAGCACCGTAATGGCGAGCGAGTCATTTCGGTGGTGGGTAAAGGGTGGTGTTTCAGGAAGATAGCCTCTCATATGCATCTGCCGGCTGCGGCCCTGAGAGCTTGCAGTGGTGTCACTGTCGCACCGGCACAGCAGGAAGCCTAGCCCACCGCCGCGGCGGCGCGGGTTGCGCTGCTGCGGCTCGTCCTGGTGTCCGTTAATACTGTTGTAGCAGTCCTCGTCATCTGCATCCACTTCGTCCACCCCGCTGTATGCGGGGTGAGGAAGGCGGTTGCCGTGGTGCACAATGGTCGCACCTCCGCTGCCCTCGCGAGTGGTGCCTGAGCCTCTCGGCCGCTCACTTGCCGACGGGCTCGTGGTAGTGTCGCGATTTCCGCCCCCATCGTCGGCGTCACTAGCGCGAACATTGGGTGTTTGCAGCGTGTTTATCCGGTGGAGCCGGTGGGGGGACGAGGATGGGGAGACATAGCCCCTTCCCCTATCTCTCGCGCTGTTCGAGTGCAGCGACGGAGACGAGGAGCCCCGCGCCATTGCGGACGACTGCGGTGCTGACCCTGGTGCCTGTGAGCCGTCCTCTTCGTCCGCTGCGTCGCCGGAGGAGGCACAAGAGGAAGAAGAGGAAGAGGGAAACTCCCCGCGCCGGCCGCTGGCCTCGGTGTCTGCCGTGCGAAGTCGCATGTAGTTACGGTTCACCCAGGTCGAAAAGCGGGGGGCGGGCTCAGAAGCGCAGCAGGTGCAGCCGCGCAGCAGTGCGTCTTGCGTGCCATGCACGTAGCCCGTCAGAAGGGGCTTGCGGTGCAGACAGTGGCGCTCCCGCCGCTCGCTCACGTACGACTTGCTCAGGAAATCGGTGTAAAAGACGCGCTGCTTTCCGTGTGTTATTGCAAAGAGTTCGTGCTTGCGGCAGCTGCGCGTCTGCTGATAAACGCGCTCGAGCCGCCGCGACAGCGCCTCGTTGCACTCCGTCTCGTTGTGGAAGTCGTCCTCCCAGGTCCAGCCGAAGTAGGGGAGGGTTATGTGGCGGAAGTCGGTGTGAGAGTGCCCGCGGCGAGCGCATGGGAGCAGCACTAGCAAAAACTCCAGCAGCGGGAGCAGTCGCAGTTCATCGGCAATGAAGGGAATCGTGGTAACATCTGTTGTTAGGACCGGGCCTGTTGACAGAGCGGGAACTCCACGCCTGGCCGCGCTGGACCGCGTCGCATCTGCCACCGCATTGCTACTGTCGTCCTCGCCCCTGCCGCGCTGCGCATTTGATTCCAGCGACGTTGACGATGCCGCCGCGGACGATGTGGTGTGCGCAGAGCTGTTGCCCTGCATGGCAGCGCTGTCATCTGGTGCACCGCCCGCTACCTCACTCTCAAGAGCTGTAATGCCAGCAGCTGCGCCGGAGGCTCTGGTCCCCACCGCCCGCCGCTCCACAAGCGTCAGCATGCAGCCACAAACGGCCTCCCAGACGTGCAGCTGCAGCAAAACTGGCAACACAAACGGCGGATTGGTCAGATAAAAGGCGAGAATCGGCGAGAGAGCGACGGAGCGGAGCCACTCGCCGCACGTGGAAGGTATAATGTTCAGAGAAAGTTGCAGCACCTGCACGCACACTCGGATCATGTGATCCAGAAGCTTCTTATGTGCCTTCATCGAGGCAACGCCAACAAAGAGGCGGTCGACGGCATGCGCAATCGCCTCCATGTAGTGCTGCAGCAGCGTCGCCTCCTTCCGTGTGAGCGAGCGCGCAGCGGTGGGCGTGGTGAATGCAGTGGTATCAGCTACTGTCGCCGCTGTTGGCGTGGAGGAGCCATCTGTCGCCACCTGGGGCGTTGTCTCAGGCGCGCTAAGGCGAAATGAGCTTTCGAGGAGGAAGCTGTCGAACGACTCGAGCAACTTCGCCATCACGGGTGCCCACACCCCCTCCAGGTCCGACTCCCGCGCGCGCGCGAGGAGGTTCGACACCACTTGGACGCACAGGACGCGCAGGTGGTGGGGCTCCAAGGAGAGTAGCATTTCTACGGTACGCGCGGGCACCCGTGCGTCAATGCATGCGTCGTACGTGAGCATGGAGACGTACAGAAAGCACTTGAGCAGCTCCTCAGCAAGGTCCTCATTGACGACTAGGAATTCCGGATCGCTGAGGTAAAGCGCCAAAGTTGCGATGGTGTCCTTGCTTCGGCTAGGGCAGAACGCGAAGCTGCCGCTGGGCACCATGTCCGCAATGAGCGCGAGTGCTCGTAGCGCGAAAACCGCCACAGGCGATGCGGCCTGCATGCCAAGAGCCGGCAAGCATGAGGACAAGAGCTTATTCGAGCGGCTCGCTAGCCCCACCTTGTGCGATGGCTGGTTCGCAACGCTAAAGTAGGAAGGCATGTCGCTGTCGCACACTTCCGATGACAAGGGGTTCATGACGTAGCCGTCGCTTCTCTGCGCCACATTGGCGGCCGTTAAGATCTCCGTCAACAACGGCACGTAGAGGTTTGCCGGAAATGTCCTCACGTACTCTTCGCCCGAGATGCAAATGGTGGTGCAAAGCAATCGGAGGTGCTCCTCGAGGCGCTGCCGTGCGGCCTTGGTTACTGCCGTCGTCTTGGCCCTTTCTATGGCGCCCCGGACGGGACTGAGAATCTTTTCGCCCGATCGCTGGACTGCGTCGTAGCCTGCCAAGTAAGCTGCGCGAATGTCGCTCAGCAATGCTAGCGAGCCCATCGTCATTGCCGCAGTGCTTCCGTGTAATGGAGAACAGCGTGGTAGGCTCTATGTCGCCGTTCTGTCCGTCGACGCCGACCCAGAGCCCGAAGAAGCGCGCAAACGGCGTGCCTCTTGATGTGCTCTGCACCCTTCGAACGCCGAATAACCACGAGAGTGGCCCGCACCCCTTGCTCTGGGGTTGGGCCGTAGGAATGAGTACGAGCTACACAAAAAAAAAGATCAACAAGAGCAAAAAAAGAAAAAACGTGAGAGATGGAGAGAGGGAGAGCAGCAGCAGCAGCAGCAGGAGGAGGAGGACGAGGTTGAAAGTAGAGGAACAGATAAAGCACCCATTAACGACGACTTTGGGGAGGGGAAGAGGAGCAGAAGGGAGACAAAAAGAACCGCAAAGAGGGAAGAGGGGAGAGGAAACAAAACAGAGCAATACAAAAGAAAGGAAAAAGACGCCTTCAAGACGCAACGCCCGGGCCTCCCAGCACGCTCCTTCTGCGCTCACTTCTCCTTTGCTTCTCTGTTTTTTTTTCTTTTCTGTGTTGCAGATCAGACAAAAGCCGATTATACTATGTCCCGCTTGCTGGTCGCAGAACAGATGCGAGAGCCGTGTATCCTAGTACGGCTCTTCGAGGCAGCGCTGTCGTTGCACGGAGAGAGCGAGGAAAAGAAAGTGAGAGAGGAAAAGGGGGGAGGAGAGGCGGACAGCGGGCACAGGAAGACGCGAGAGGAAGTGAGTGGCCCGACAATAAAGAGCGAGCAGACCACACGTACAACGGCAACACACGCACACCAATGCACGAGACACGGCAGACGAGGGATGAAAAAAAAAGACGAAGAAAATGGGGCAACGATGAGAATCGAAAGCGAGAGCACGAGAGAGAGAGAGCAAAAGCACCTCACGCAAAGAAGAAGCTACACACATACACGCGTTCAGAGAGACGGGGAGGGGGTACTGAGAAAACGTGAGAAGGCACAAAAAGCGAAGGCGTAAACGGGAAGCAAGTGCGTCGACCGATGGATGAAGAAGTTGAGCAGTGCAGATGGTGGTGTTGGTAGCGGGGGCACACAAAGACACAAACGGAAGGAAGAAGAGGAAAACGGCGTCACGATCAGGACCTGGAAAATGAGCTACAGCAACACGAGAACAAAAAATCACTGCCTAATCCTTCGAGGGCAGAGCCTCCAGCCGCATAAAGCGTCAAAACGCCAAACGAGAACGAAGCGGCGCTCGCACAATCGAGAACAGAGATAACAACAAAAGGAGCGGGCGTGGGTGGGGTGGGGTAGGAGGGGGTTGGGGCACGCTGTGAAAAGAGAATAGTGTCGCAGAACAAGGGCAGATGGGCGGGCGTAACAGAGAACGCCAGAGACTAGAAAACACTTTAAGACACCGCTCGGCAGCACACACACACACGCGCAGAGACCCAAGCAATGCAATCCGGCACCAGCAGCGGCAAATGAGACGGATCAGAGATAACCAGAAAAAAAAAGGAGTTGACTCAGAGAGAGACAGGTGCCAGGGAAGAGATGAGCGAAGCACTCAACCAGAACGCGTAGAGAGCGCTTCAAAGCGAAGAGGGGAGAGAGACGGAGGGAAGAGCTGATGGGCACGACTCCGAAAAGCCAACAACGACGCAGCAGTGGCACACACCTACGCAGACACCAACGGGCCGGGAGTGAGTGAGAAACAGAGCAAAAATAAATAAAGGAAAGCCTGCCTTCCGTTTTCGGTTCAACACTGAGGCAGAGGCAACGTAGCGGAAGAGCGCCAAAAAGAGAATCACAGCAACGGAACGAAAAAGAGGAAAGACAGAAGCAAACTGGGGAGACGTCAGACGACTCCACCGATACCTCGGGAGAAATACAACGAGAAACGCGTGGACGAACGAACACCAACAAAGCTGGCAAAGGTCAACCAAGCGAGTCGCACAACAGTCACACATACACGCATACATACATGCACACACACAAGGAAAAGAGAGGGAGACACGCGCGCACGAGCGCACTAATCACGAAACGGCTCACAAACAGCGTGACGCAACACCCACAGCCGAAGGTACGGAGACGTAAACCGTAAAACAAAGGAGCACCACAACACACAGCACAAAACAGAGGAAGAGTATCAGGAGAACAATACAAAGAAAGGGGGAAGAGGAAGTTGGAGGTATAGGGGGGGGGGGCAAAGGTGACGAAGAAAAATCGCCCTCGCAAAAAAAAGAAAAAATGCGAGCAAGCAAATGCGCTCAACGAACGCGATAGAGAGAGATACACGGATCCCCGATCTTTCCGACACACGCGCGCGCGACGTCTCTCGCCAAAAAGACTCTCGAGTCAGGCGTGTTGCTTTCCACTCACCTAACTTGCTTGATTCACATAGGCAGATATACAGGGTGTGCCCAGAAACGCACGCACCGCCTCGAATCGATGACCAACAAAGAAAGGGAGGGCAGGGCGAAGCACCCTAAAAAAAAAAGAAAATGTCACCACAATCCACAAACGATGGAGGTAAAGACGTACAACAACTCGAACGAAAAAAAAGGAGAAACAAGAGTACCACAGACACACGCCGAATGGGCGTGCGACGAATACAACCGAAGAGACGGGAAAAAAAAATGTTGTTGCTTCTCAGAGACCGAAAGAAACGAAGGTGAGCCCCGATCTTCAGCTAAGCGGTCACCGACTCTGTTGGCTGCCAGTGTGTTTGCTGTTTTACGATATCCGTGTGCCTGTGGCGTTGCGAGGGTAAGCGAAGAAAAGGAGTGGGGGCAAGGGATCGTTTAGATCTGCTCACGAGCACGACAAGAAGCACGAAAACAAAAAGAAGGAGAGGGGGCAGATCAGGTGTGAAGAAGAAATGAGAGAGTCCAAGAAAGGCGGAGCGCAGAAACCTCGGCTAGAAGGAGAAGGTGTGAAAAAAAAAAGGAAGAGAAAATGTGGAGCTGAGAGTGATGCGACTGCGGTTGTTGCTGTTGCTGTGGAAGAGGCCGCTTTATGTAATCTGCCGTTCTGTTGTGGTTTGCTTTCCCTTTGTTGTTTGTGTTTATTTGTTTTTTCCCCTCCGTCCGTGGCGCTTTCTTTGACCCACACGCACACGCGAGCAGAACCGTGACTACACTACTGAGGTCCGCGGTTTGAACTCCTGCGCAGGCCCAAAGTGATCGTCAGCAGTGTTAGCGAGCGCCAATCCAACATGCAGGAGCGCGATGCGAATGTGTGGAGGAACACAGTTGAGAGAGCGGATGTTGCCGAGAGGAAGAGCAGAAAACAAAGAAGCACGACGGGGTTGTAGAGGAGCAGCGAAGACACAGGATGTTGGGCAAGCGGCGAGAATCGGCAGAGCATCAGGTTCGGCACAGTAGAGGTCGTGAGGAAGGCAAACGGCACGCGGCACAGCGCTGTGAACAAGGAAAAGGGAAGCCGAAGGATGAAGAGGGAGTGCTCCCTTGCCGTCACAAATACATCCAACTAAAAGGAGCGTGAGCGCTTCGGCAACGAAAAAGCAGCACGCCGCACTCTCTGCTCTCGAGCGACTGCCGGCACTCTGGTTTGCATACCCTCATCTTGACAGTTGACCAGTGCCGCAGCGCGGCGAGGTGAGCCAATGCACGAGATCCTCCGTGCACACAGACGGAACCTACGGAGCACGGCGGAATATTGCAGGTGGCGGTGTGTATCCGCCCGGGCTGTCTTTGATTTGTTCGATTTGCATCCTTCCCACAAATTCAGAAAAGACGAAGCCAGCACCGCCGCAGTTCACACAGGACTGGAAGACGAAGAGGCCGGCCAGAGGGCATCGTGCAAGGGAGGTAGTACAGAGTCGAGTAGCGGCAGAGGGCACGCAAGCGGAAGGCAGCGGCACGCACCCACCAGTACGTCACAAAC
The DNA here is from genome assembly GCF_000227135.1 of Leishmania donovani. NCBI lineage: Eukaryota > Euglenozoa > Kinetoplastea > Trypanosomatida > Trypanosomatidae > Leishmania > Leishmania donovani. Next base: position 1,714,512 of record NC_018263.1, on the reverse strand, counting down.
CAGCGCCGCGACAACCGCTAGACGCAGCGTGGCCACTCGGAAGTATGCATAGAGAGAGAGAGACAATTCACAGTGGGGAGCTCCACTTTCGTCACTCATTTCCATGTATTCTCTTCGGTGATGGCTGCCACCTGTCCCGCTCCACTGCCTCATCCCCAACACAAAACAGTCTATGCACACACGCACGAGCGATAGCCGTCACAGCCACCATTGCCGCTCTCTCTCTCCCGCTCGCCTTTCGCCTTTCAGCTGCTTGGGACGCTGAAAGTCACCAGCTAGCAAACGCCGAGAGACAAGCACACACGGGCACCAACACACAGAAACATGAACAAACCCAAGCGGGCACGTACACATACAAGCGCGAAACAAAAAAAAAAGGAAAGACGTTGTGAGGAGACGATTGCCCTCAACACACCCGAAAGGAGGCAACAGGGGGCAGAAGCAGCGGCGTACATCTCTTCGCACCATCCACGCAAAACCTTAGCGGCAGCGCGCGGGGTGCACAGACGCACGCACACGCACAAACGCATCCTTTTGCACGCGCGCACGTGTGTTCACGCAAGGGAGTCTTCGCCGACACCTCGACGTCGTCTGAAAACAAGAGGGATGACGAGAGCACGACGAAAAGGAAGGCGGATGCCGAGGCAGAGTCGTCAACGCAGTATGCCCGGCAGACAGCCGGCCTGCGTGACACGCACTATCACGGGACGAAGGCGTACAAGAGACGCACACAGACACGCTCGCAGTGTGCATGGCAGCATGAGCAGATGGTCACAGGTTTCCTGTCGCCTTCTTCGGTCATCTACCTTTTTCTACTTCCACATCTTCTTCAACGACACGTTCTTGTCCTGGTCCTTGTGCATCACCTTGGCAACAGCGAGCACAAAGTCCTCGTGCGTGATGTGCACGCGGCGCTCGCGTAGAGCAAACATGCCTGCCTCGGTGCACACCGCCTTCAGCTCGGCGCCAGAGCAGTTGGACGTTTTCTTGGCAATGTCCTTGAGGTCAATGCCGCGTGTCAGATTCATCTTGCGCGAGTGGATCTTGAGAATCTCAAAGCGGGCTGCTTCGTCCGGGGCGGGAAACTCAATCTTACGGTCGATGCGACCAGGGCGCAGCAGCGCCTCGTCAAGGATGTCCATGCGGTTGGTCGCCATAATCACCTTGATGTTTTTGGAGGCCTCAAAGCCATCCAACTGGTTCAGGAGCTCAAGCATGGTACGCTGCACCTCGCTGTCACCGTTCTCGCCCGACTCCAAGCGCGAGGAGCCGATGGAGTCGATTTCATCCATGAAAATGATTGAGGGGCTGTGCTCACGCGCCATAACGAACAACTCACGCACCATGCGGGCACCCTCGCCGATGTACTTCTGCACCAGCTCCGCGCCACTGACACGGATAAAGGTGCAGTCGGTGTGGTGTGCCACCGCGCGCGCAAGCAGCGTCTTACCGGTGCCAGGCGGGCCATACAGAAGCACACCCTTCGGCTGCTCAATGCCAAGAGCCTCGAACAGCTTTGGGTGCTTCACGGGGAGCTCGATCACTTCCTTGATCTCCTTCACCTGGCGCGACAGACCGCCGATCTCGTCATAGGTCGACTCTTTGCCAGCCTTCTCGACCTTCATGAGAGACACGAGCGGGTCGACCTTCGTGGGCAGAATGTAGTGGATTGCCGAGGTGCCGCTGCGCAGGGCAACGCGGGCGTTGGGGGTCAAGTCCTTGAAGTCCACCGACTTGTCCACATCCACCACCATCTTTCCCTGCCCAGAACCGGCCTTCACCAGCACCTTGTTCTTGCCCATTACTCTGACAACGTCCACGACCAGGGAGCCGGATTCCTGCAGCATCTGCACCTCCTCCTTGAGGTGGCGGACACGGCGGTTAAGGTCATTGCGCTGGGCTTCGAGGCGCTCGAAATTGTCGAGGGTTCGCTTCTGCGTCGCGCGCAGCTCGTGGATCTTTTGAAGAAAGTAGTCAGAGACGGCGGTGTTGCTCCCCGGCGCCGTTGACGACGACGACGGCGCGGCAACGTCAGCGAGCATGGCTGGATGTTTGCGGGGGAGTGTTGGCGGCAAGGAAACGAGAGCACAGCCAAGATGGAGCAAAAATGATGCCGGTCTACCAGAAAATCCTCCAAAAGAAAAACACTAAGTAGCTGCTGAGTGCTGATATCTGGCGAGCGACAAGCCGGCGAATCGACGGCGCGCACGGCTACTTGTCGGTTCACAGGTGCGACAGCGGAATGCCTAACAAGACGCAACTTTGTATGAATGCGCGTGCGCGTTTTGATAGATGAGAAGAGCGCCGTGGAAGAGAAAACAAAGCCGGTCTGTGTGCTGCGGATGACGTTCCTCGAAAGCTGCGCGCAGTCACACAGAGATGCGCACACAGCGGCAAAGGATGTGGTGATGTGAACAACGACGGTGAGCGGGAGAGAGAAAAGCGCAAACTCGATGAGAGGGGGGAAAAGATAATACAGCGTTCTCCTTATTCTTGCATGTGTGAGTAGATGAGCATGCATTTGAGTTTTGTGGACGTGCAGGCGGGTGCCGCCGGGTTGTTCGGCACACACACACACACAATGGAAGTTCAATAGACGAGATGATGAGTGGTGCGATGTGATGGAGAGTAGAGTACGGTGTGGGCAAAAAGTGTCAACAGCCCCTTCCCCGCTCCAGCACGGTAGAACCACAACAAAGGGGCCACATGACGGAATGGCAGTCCTGCCGGTCGCATAATACTCTTGCACCATCCGTTGCGGTGCACCCTGGCAAGAGAGCCGCGTCAGAAGTTTCAACAACTAAATGTGTGCGTGTGTGTGTGTGTGTGTGTGTTATGAAGTCCAAGAGATGAATCTTGTCTGGGGGGTTTCCGCCCCGTTTCGCGCCCCGCAAAAAGCAGGGTGCCTGCACCGGCCGCGAGTGATACAACGCGACAGCACAAGCACTGAGAGGCAGGCACCTCGGATCCCTTTCGCTCACCGCTGCTGCAACACAGTTCGTGATAGGGTCGCGCTGCTGCAGTTCTGCAAACTGCGCACAACTTGTTTTCGACTATTTGATTCTTCGGACGTGGGGTGTGGAGAATTCTTCTGCGGACGGAAAAGAATAAAACGTAAAAGCGGGTTTCTCCGTGGTGGTGGTGGTGGTGAGGGGGGAGGGGGGTAGTGAGGGGAAGGGGGCAGGCCCTTCCTGTCATCTGCCGATGCGCACATCACAAAAAAGAAAGACCATACTTCGGTGATTCGGTGTACAAAGAACAACACAAAACAAGCAAGCACCAACACGCGAGTGAATCGTGAGCATCTACTACAATCTACCAAACGGAAAGCACACACGCACACACACAGCACGACAAGAGTTGCGTGTGGAATCTACAGGGTGAAAAGAGACGCCGGGACTGTGGGTCTCACGAGAACCGAAATCTAGCAAACGCACAGCCAGGGCGCGGCAACACAGTAAAGAAACGGCCATCAAGACAAGCGCGATACACAAACACAAGGTCGTTTACACACTCCTTGACATAAATGAACGGCAAGGTAGGGCCTTGATGTATCCGTGTGGCGGGAGGGAGACGAGAGGGGTGTCGGCACTTGCTGAGTTCCACGACATGGGTGAGAAGCAGGCAAAGCCGCCGATGCTGGGGGGAGGGAGGGGGGCGCGCGGTGCGCTCACTGATCTAACGAGTGCAGGGGAACACAGAAAAAATGTAGCAATGGAGAAGGGCAGAACAACAAAAAGGAAGAGAAGCGCAGCGTGAGAGGAAACATCACGCTGACGAAGGCGAATAACTGGAAGGGGAGTGGGCAGAGAGAACGAGAGGAGAGGACTGCGTGGGTGCCCACAAGGGTCATTCGTCTTTCTTCCTCGCTGTCGTCATTTGCGGCCGTTCCGTTGCCTCGGCGCTGAAAGCACAAGAAAGAGAACACGAAGAGGAGTGTGGGGGTTGGGTGGGAGACAGAGGCGGCTTTCGAAAGGGAACACACAATCTAGGTCAGCTCAGAGGGAGAGGGCAAAGTATTCAAAGGAGGAGAGGCGAGGTGGTGGTGAAGTAAAGATGACGTGAGAATACGCTAAAGAAAGTAGTAATAAGGTGAGAAGACGGAACGCAACTGCGGCGCGGAAAGCGCCAGTCCACTGCACAACGGCGTTCAGACGCACTGGGCGTGGGAAGAGGGGGAGAAGGGGCTGATCAGGGGCCAGCCTGCACCTATGGAGAGAGACACGCAATGTAAAAAAAAAAGAGCGAAAGGAAGCGGCACCCTGGCACACACGCACACACACATACATATATATATATACATACAACAAAAGCGAAAGTGGCTGTGAGAGAGTGAGAGACACGCCGACATGAGCCTGTGGCCGAGGGATGCGCACGAGTAAGTGCAAGACAACTCTCGAGCGCGCTGCTGGTGTTGGTGAAGAGGCAAACAACTCTCTCTACGGTTTGCGTGATGGCTGCGGCGTCACATTTGTTGGGAGCGGTGTCAACACCTGCGAGCCGGAGCCGACGGAACACACCACTGCGCCGCCGTGGTGGTCTTGAGAGAGTGTGCTTGACATCCCCCAAAGGCCCATCGACGTGCTCTGCGACGCCGGCGTCACGTAGCTGATGCTGCTCATCTGACTCCACGAAACCGGATCGTCGTTTCGGGTGCGGTCTTGTTGATGCTGCTGATCCTGCGCCGACTGAATCCCGTGCACGGCGCTACACATGCGCGAGGAGAGTAGAAATGAACAGGGAGCAACTCCCGTCCCAAGAGCTCGCGCCGGAGATGGAATGAGGTCATCCATCGTGTTTAGCGAAGCCGGGAGAAGATGCTGCAGTCGCGTGCGACGCTGCTCCTCGCGCCTCTGCCTCTTCACTGCCTCCTCGTCGCCGTCGCCACCCTCCTCCTCTAGGTTCTCAAAAGGAGTCGCTAAGCTCATAGAACCGACCCTATCGGGTACAAGATAACTTGCATCGTGTGCGTCGTTGATACCTACGGTAACCAGCGTGTCGGCATGCCTTTCCTGCGTGTCTGTCGCTTGCATTTCGGCAAGGCAACGTTTTCGGGAGCGGAGCAGCTGCAGCCCGCTGGGGATGTGACTGCTACACAGCTCACGATGGCCACTATCGCCAAACGCCGACGCCCACCGCATGCCGCTGCTGCCCAGGCCCCCGGCGCCTTTACCCAGGAGGCCGACTTCAGTAGAGCCACCACCACCTTGAGCAGCTGAAGCGTCGTTGCAAGCGCGCCGTCGAGCAGCGCCGTCCACAACAATGCGCACCGCAGGGATCAGCGTCGGCGAGCCGCCACCGCTGACCCTCTCGGCAAGCTCCTCCTCTTCAAACGCCAGTCGCTTTGGGGTAGGAGAGGTGTGGATAGAGATGTGCGCCAGCCGCGCGGCAACCGCCTCAGCCGTTGTTGTGGAGGGGGGGTATTCGGACCCACGCAGCTGTGCCGGCGCATCCACCCACACGCCCCGTCCCTGCGGGGTGGCGGTACACATGTGGTCTCGCCACTCCGCAGCTATTCCCAAGCGGGCACTGCAGCCGCTGCCGATGTTGGCACACAGAGATGCCCCGAAGTGGTGAGAGTTAGTCTCCGAAGCTGCTGCGCGGGACGCGAGTTCGACACCTGCAGACGCTCCATTAGCGGCGCGACCTTGCGCTTTCAGGTTTGCCGCGTTGTTCGGAGAACCGAGATCGCTTCGCGGAGGCGTGCCGCTGTTGGATCGGGCATAGCCCTTGCGCGGTGCAGCCTCCAAGCCGGCAAAGGAACCGTTCGATTTCGTGGCCGCAATGTCTCCGGTTGTCGGTATCGCGTTCGATCGCGTCACCTCGCGGCTTTCATTGTGGGCTTCCTCTTCGGCGCTCGCCACAGGTACACCGCTCAGCAGCACAGCGTTGTCCTGGCCGCAGCCGGAAAGGTCGAGCTGGGAGGCCGCAAAAGACGCCGGGAGCGGTGCTGGCTGCCACGCAATCGGTGGCGAGGACGCAAATACGTCCCTGCCGTTTGTCAGGTAGTCACCACCATGCGAGGTCGGGTCGCCGAGCAACGTCTCCTCCTCTTTCGCCTCTGTGCCATGGGAACACTGCAGCGGCATCCGCACCTCGGCAGAGACGCGCCAGACTTGCGTCGCACAACCGATCAACGACTTCTTCTCCGCCTCATCCTCCCCTTGAATGGCGCCCCAATCACAGTGCACATCAGAGTCCGTGTCGCGGCAACGCAGCGTGGTCGGGCGGCCAATAGACCAGTTCGTCGGCACAGCAGGGCTGTGCCCGCTGGAGGAGAGCGAAAGACGCGTGAGCCGTGGGACGGAGGCGGAGGTGGCACACGGCTGCGTGGTGTACGTGTGCGCGAAAAAGCCGTCGTTGCTTCCGCAAGCGGGCAGATCAACGCCGTCGTGGCGCTCCGGAAGCGCACGGCCTTGCTCGTTCGCCATCGAGTGCGCTGTCGTAGACAACGCCGAGTGTAACGGCACTGTCGAGCATGCAGCGGAAACAGCGGACGGCGAGCCACACATATTCACACCGGCGGGTGGCACAGCACTCAATACGGTAGTGTGTCGGCCAATGTTTTGCCCTGCTACTCCACTGCTGGTGCCGTACCCGACTGAACAGCGAGCTGGTGCAACGGATCGATCGGCACTTGGACACGAGAGAGACCGAGTGCGACGCACCACGGGAGCATCCGCGATGGATGGCATGAATGAGCACGGCGACTGCTGCAGGGGAGCAGCGGACGCATGGGCGGTGCGCAGTGAGGCGGAAAAGGGATGCGCGCTCGCTAGCTCCGCGCGCTGCCTCGTCCGAGGCTGACACACCGTTCGCGGTGTGCAAGGACTAGCGCTGTCATCCTGCGGCTGCGACCGCGTGAGATGCCCTACGTTGGAGCGCTGCGCATGCGGCACACCCTCCTCGTCAGCATACATATAGGCCACCTCCTCCGCTGCATAGGGCACAGATCCGTTACGCTGGGCCGTTGGCGTCTGTGCCTCCGGGCACCACCGCAGGCTTCGGAATTGGAAGCGCTGCGGCTCAGGTGTGCTCGGTTGCGGAAACAGAGCTGATCCACGCGAGTCGTCCATGTACAAGCACGCCGAAGCAGCGACGGGTCTCATCCAAGATGACAAGCGTGCGATAGCGGCCACAGTACAAGGCCAGCGCTTGAACGGCCGCGGCGCGAATGGCAGCTGCCGCCGTCCTTTCCTCTGCTGGTATCTGTGCAGATCACAAACCGCCGTGGGATGTTTCCAGGACGACGCCCCTCCCCTCCGCCAAAACCAGCAACTAGATATACAAAAAAAGTGACACTAAGCTACCCTCGCTATGAGCTCTGCCAGTTCCCTTCGATTAGAGAGCGTGACAGGGCCAGACATGCACACGCATAGGCTTTTCCCTTCGTAAGCCTCCGAAAACCCTATGTGACCTGCACGCCAGGTGGCGTGACCTTCAAGAGAAGAGAAGTTTATGATTCCTCTCAGGGCGCAGCGGCACAAAAACGCTTCGCTCTCTCTTCTCTGGCCGCGGTGACGCGCGCAGTGCGACTAACTCTGGTGGAGATAACTCCCTTCGTGTGGGGTTGGGAGCAGTCGACGAGCTGGAGAGAAAGCGATGGCGAGGTAAGAGAAAGAGATGGCGAGCTACGAAAAAAACATTCGGCGGCTTTATTGTCGCATACTGAATCTCGCCGCGAGGAGTGGACGAGATGCAGGTCTTGCCAAGCGCATCGTCCCCGGGCGATGAGACAGCGTGTGACGAGATGGGCATTCACCAGTGTCGTTTGGCGACCTATAGCAGAGGCAGAAGAGAGCGTTGTTTTCTTCGCTGTTCTTCATTCTTCCTCGCCGAGGCCACCTGCACCCTCGCTGTGGCACAGACAGGGATGATGCACGTCGCCAGGACAACTTTTTAGGCATCCTTTGCCGATGGCATCCGCGAGCCAACGACGCAGGTGCGGGCTCTGTGCGCACAGGTGCCTCGACGCCCCCGCCTTTCATTTTTTTCACCCACGGAAGTGTCACTGTATGGCGAAACAACAGTACAGAACAGGCATATGACGAAAGAAAAAAAAAAAAACAGAGTTGCGTGAGAAGACAGCCGCGAGGCTGTCATGAGACGTGTGGACAATGATTGACGAGGAAAAGCAAGCAAGACGATGGCAGCAACGCACAGGAGAGGGAAAGGGTGGGAAGTGGGGGGAGGGGTCAACGGAGACCACCACAGCAATCCTTTCACAGAAGGAAAGGAAACCCACACAACGACGTAAGCAGCCGATGCCGCACAAAGCTGAGCTGGCGAAGAAAAAAAAAAGAACCGAATAAACGGCACACACACAAACACGCACGCAAACACATCTGCACACGAGTATGCAGGCGCATAGATCCCTAAGTCGCTGCCTTCGCGGTCTGCACACGTGGGAGGCAGCCAACGCGGCCAAAGAGCAAAGTAAGTGTACCACTCTAAACAGACACACACAAGCATACATTTACTCCACCACGCAGGCGCTGTCTCCTCCCCCTGTCATCGTCATCTGCTACGTGCCGTGCCAGCCTTCTCTGTGCAAAGGCTTCACGAGTAGCTCTGGTTAGATTCTATGCGATGGACACGGTAGGGGCAACTATGTCAAACAGCAACTTTTGGCGGAAGGAGTTCAGCTTCATGCCGTCTTCGAGACGCGCTGACTCCGGTGGGGACTTGCGACCCTTGCGCGACGAGGCTCGCGAGCCAGCGCCGTTCTGACGGCGGCTAATCGGCGTGCCGGACCGCTTTCCCACAGATGATTGCAGTCGCTCCCACTCTCCTGCGCCCTCGTTCGTGGAGTAGTCATCGTGCTGCTCGGCCGCACCCCTGATCTTGCTCGCCTTCTTTGCGCTGTGCTTCTTAGAGGGTGTGAAAGAGTCCCTTGTTTGGCCAGAGAAAGAGTCCGAAGTGTTGCCAAATTCCTTCTGCAGAGCCCAAGCCGCCGCCTTCTCGTGGCTAGCCTGCTGCAGCTGCGACTCCCGTGGCGCGTATGATGCGGAAGGTGCCCAGCGAGCCGGCTGCGGTTGCTGAGAGCGGGTGCCAGCCTGGTTTTTGGCTAGATTTCGGTTGCGCGGTTCAACCGCGGCGCCGCCGGCAGCCATGTCCTCGTCGCAGCTTGCATTCTGCCCGGCCCACTGCCGCCTACGCCATTCCTCGAGGGCGCGCAGAGTCGCCTCGCGATGGTGGCGCCGCTCCTCCTCCGTGGGTGGAACGTATTTGAAACGGTCTGGTATCCTCCTTGCCACATCTGGCACGTACTCGGTCGTCATGTTGCTCGACATAGAAGACATGCACGCGAGGCGCTGGGCAGAGGAGGAGTAGTTGTACATGTTTTGCAGTGCCTCAGCGTAGCGAATGTGCGGAGCGTCGAGGGCGGCGCGCGGCACACCACCACGCAGGTACTCTTCCTCCATCGCCCGCGGCAGCGGAGAGTTCTGCCGAGTGCGAGACGACGCGGAAGACACCCGCCGCGATTCATCTCTGGGACGCGCAGATGGCCGCCTGTGTGCTGAGGCGTTATGCCTCGCCTCCGCCGAGCGCGGCGACGCGCTCTGACTCTGCCTTGTATCATAACCCTGTGAAATGGATGTGTTAGAGTGAGTGCGCACCACCCTGTACTGCGCCTCCAGGGCACTGATGCGGCTTTGGCGGTACTCCTGCACGACGGAGGTGACGTGCGCGTACGGGTCGTTGTACTTCGATGGGATCCGCGGGGTGGAGCTGCGGCTGCTGCGGCCAGGGCGGATCGGCTCGCGTGAGCTGACGGCTCCGGTTGGGTTTCGAGTCACGACACCGTGCGATATGTTGCGCGTCAGCTGAGACTGGTGCTGCTGCGGTTGCTGCTCGCGAGGGGTGTCACGGACGGCGCGGCGCTGCTGTGGTTGGCTAAACTGCAATGGCTCGTCAATCGGCCCGCACGCTGTGATCGCCCTCAAGACCCGGTGACCAGAGTTACTCTGCGCCGACACTTCGCGGGGCCCAGCCAGCGACCCTCTCTCCTCACTGCGCGAAGAAAGCTGCTGCACGACGCCGTCTTGCGCCGTTACTCCCGCGTATGCCAGTTCCGCGTTCGTGGGGACCGCCCGGGAGCTACGAGGCGTCTGACGTGCCGAGCTGGTGTACGAGTCACTGTCGGGCCGGTAGGTCATTAGCCTCGGGTGCAAGTTGATCTCCGGCACTGCAGCGCCGTTGCTGCTCACCGCACTCATAGCGTCGTAGCTGCTCATCGTAACGCTACCTAAGAAACAGCGTCAAGTAAAACTACCGCAATGGCGACCACCCGAGCGGGAAGGGAGGAGGGGGGGTGAAGCTCCGCGCTTCGTGCGAGCTAAACAAAATGAAAACGGCCCTCTTTGTGCGCTCCTCCTCACGATAGCTCGAAAGCCGATTCAGAAAGCGCTACGAGGAGAAGAGCCACTCGCTGGCAGTTGCCAATCGTCACTGTCTCTATGCGATCGACCCTCTTCTCCGTGTTAGCCTTTCCGGCCAGTAAGAAAAAAGGGCGCCACGGACGGATCTGGCACAAGCGGAGGCGCACGCAAAGATAAAATGCTGCGCAAAAAAAAAAAAACATGTGACACGCTTATGTTGTGATGGCCAGTGAGAAGCTTGCTCCCCCCTTTCCGTGGTCGGCGCCAGATATGTAGTCTGATGACGGCGCGTAGAAGCGGTATCCTTGCGGACTTTGCAACTCAACGTACACATCAGCGCGAGGATATATGGATGAGATGCGTGTACGATTACGAGCATGTGGTGACAGCCGGGTTGGGGCCCGTAAGCATGGTGGGCGCAGAGGCACAATCGCGGGACGAGAGAGAGAGATCAGCACAGCACCGTCCACGTACGAACAAGACGGAAAAGCAAAGGATGAGTGGTCCTTGGCGACTGCAGAGGTCTGCGTGAGGTGCAGGGCGCATGCCATCCTCGCACATAACGCATCCTACACCTGTGCTCCGGCAGTGCACCGGCTCTGTCACCTTAAGGAGTAAACAGCAAACGCGGTGCTAGCGCTCTCCAAAGATGCGTGAGAAGGTGCGGAAAAAAAAAAACACGGAGTCCAGCGGAGAAGCTGAAAGCAGGGTCATCTGCGTGTTCGTGGCACATGTGGCACAGCGCGCGATACACACGCGCGCACACACAAGCATGCGCACATGCTAAAGTGCTGCATGCAAGCTTTTTCTTCTTTTCTCGCTGGAGACAACTATGAGTGATATCATCAAAATGGTGAAGCACATCAACGCACCACGCAAACCATGTAGAGCCTCACCATACGCACCCACACGCACACACAGACAGGATTCAGGGAGAGGGGCACATGCCAACCCAGTAAGGGAGGGGGCAGGCACAGAGGTACGATGTACATGACAGACTTCACTTGTGCAGCACCCCAGGAGACAAAGAACAAGCGAGTGGAAAAGAGAAAAAGGGCCTTCTAACGAAAAAAAAGCACAAGTATGCACACAGATATATACAGAGAAAGAGTCTGTGTGTGTGTGTGTGCCCAACAGCAACAAAATACACTACCACTGCTAGGCTTGACGACGCATGGAGTCGTGAAGGACGCCTCCGTCACATCATGCATCGATGGAGGAAGAAGGGTGAGGAGAGGAATGGGGGGCGGAAAAGTGGATGGACGAAACAACAGGCCTCGACCAGCACGTTGAATTGTGTCACTGTTATTCTCTCCTACCTTCTCCTCCCGCTAACCAAACACCATCATCAAACTGTACCCCACACACTGCCTCCCTGTGCGAAACAACCCGCTGGTGTGGAAGAGGCCTGTACCCCTTCTGGACGAATCGAGACGGAGTGCGTGCGGTGGGGAGAGGACAGCAAGGAGAACACAAACGTCAGCGACGGCACACCCCGAAAAAAAAAAAAAATAAATAAATAAAGGAATGCCCAGACCGACACACATGCCCGAAAGGTAGCGGCGCCACGGCAAAACAAAGACGGCTGTCGGAGCAAACCAAGAGTGAGGAGACGGCGGCGCAATAAAGCGCCTCACGTCAAGGAACACCAAAAAAGACAACTCACGCAACGGAAGGAAAGCGAAAACGCGCACCGAGTGGAATCGAGCGGGACGAAAAAAAGATGGTGTTCATTGGAAACGCAATCGACGAGGGACGAGCGAGAGCACGTGATTTAAACACACACACACGCACATGTACACATATATATATATATATACGTTCATATACACCAGGTGGCCCGTGCAAGACCGCGCGCATGTGAGAGAAACGGGCAGAAAGAGAGAATGCAGCAAACATGAGACAGCTTGAGCGGGACAAAGAGAAGAGAGAAAGCCAACGGTGCACCCGTCACGACAGCGGACCCTCAAGAGAGACGCGGTTCACTCAGCATGGGTAGTTCGTCACAGCGCGTCCACAGAAGGCGAACGCCAAAGGGGAAGAGACAACTTCGGCATCAAAGCAAGCACTCTGGCAGGTGCTCTGAGCACTAGAAGCGGTGCACCGCCTCCGCTGACGCCGTCCCTGCATCGAGTCTCCCGTTCACGCTGCTGCCCTTCCTCCTATCCGCCCATGCGCTGCGGCCTGGGGAGTTGCCGCGTGAGTGGACAGAGGGGCTCGCACCGCGGCTGGAGTAAACGTCGATGTGGTCGTCGGTATGGTCATCGCCGACTTTGCTGCCCTGCTTCCATGGCGCGAGAGCCGCCTCCCGCTCACGGCGCAACGCGTCGGCGCGCTGCCGCACGAGCTCCCACTCTTCGGGGACTAAAGGGAGCGAGGGCACCGGACCGACGTATTCTGTCTCGGGACCAAATCGCTTGATCAGCGTCTGCATCCACTGGGGCAGGGACACCGGCCAGCACCCGGACACCACGTCTCGCTCGTACAAATCGTAGTGGAATGACACCAGGTCCCGCGCGTTGTGCGACCGCAAGTATGCGCTGATGCGCCGCTCATAGTAGTGCACATAGCCCGGCACCACCTTCGACATGTTGTTGTGGCCGCCCAGCCGCAGTGACTCAGGAACGTGCTCAAAGGCCGGCAGTGTTAGCCGCAGCGTGACGTGGCCAACGATGCAGCGTTGGTTAACCGCAGGGGAACAACGGGCATGGTAGGACAGCTTGGCTGGAATAACTGGTGCGACGATCGGCACACGGAGCGTGTCGCCGATCGTGTACAGCGGCCTCGTCAAGAGCGCGCGCAGGGACAGGCGAACGACACCGATTTCGCCTCTATACGGGGCGCTCCACTTGTACGCCACCGACGCGGCGGTCGAAGACCGAGACGTGCTGCCGGCCTGCCGGTTGCTGCCACTCGCATTCGCCAGCCCGACCTGGTGGCGGGGCGGCGTCCGCTCCGAGCCGGCGATGCTGTGCCGGAAAGATTGCCCTGGAGAGCCCACGTAGCTGTGAATGTTGTTCGCGCCTCCGAGGTAGCGCTTGCCGTCCTCTTCGCGATAGCTGCTGTACTGATCCTCAGGGATATTGTGGTAGTGGTTAGAGTGCGATGAGACGGTGGATCCGCCGTTGCGGTGTGGGTGCGACTGCCGCTGCCCTTGCTGCATAATGCGCATCTTCGACGGACGCCTCATGTGCTCCTCCTCCGGCTGCGTGGTGCTCCGGAGTCGGCCGCGGTTCTGGGGGAACCTTATGTAGCTGTGAAGATTGTTCTCGCCGCCCGCGTAGTAGGGGTCCGCCGTGGCATCGGAGTCGCTATCGGCCGCGTCATAGTGATAGGCGCCCTTACTACCCTCACCGAATGCGCCGCCACTAGCAAGGCCCCCAGCCGGGACCAGCACCGCGCCTGATGCGCCCTCGTTGCCGTGAACGCCAATCAGGCGCAACTCGAGGGCTGGCGCCCCCTTGGCATACGCTGCGGATCTCGAAGTGGCACCATTGCGGCCGCTAATGGCGCCGTCAAGCTTTGCGGGGATATCGAGGCGGATCTGGGTGTAGAGCTGTCGCTGATGCAGCGCGTCATTCGCAAACCCCGTCCGCTTGCGCGATTCTTGACGCTCGCTACCGTAGACCGCCTCCACCGCGACCCCGCCCTGCGCCTCTTGCGTCTTGCCCGTCTCTGTCGCAAGATCCACGGATTCGATGTTCACGTAGACAGTGCACAAGATCGGCCTCGTCGACAATTCTGCGCGGAGCTCGTCGTGCGCACTTTTCAACGACGTGCACTGCGCAATCATGGGCTGTACCTTTGGCAACTCGCTCGGCCTCATCTTGGCAATCAGCGAAGTCACGTCCTCTGTGACCGCCTCCTGCGCCGATACGCCCTTCCGCCCCGACTCGTCGCCCAGCTTGTACTCTGTGACGGTGGTCTCCGGAAAGGCATTAGACTGCAGCTCCAGACCCAGCATGCCGACAGGCGAGGCGGCAGCGGCGCCGTGGCGTGCCAGTGACGCGCCCGGCAATCGCTGCTGCCGAGCGGCCGCGGTGCCGTTTGAGTTTGGCATGCGATTTCCCTTCAACTTTACAACGTTGTCCCGGCTGTCAGATGTGCATGACGCCGAGCAGCGTCGGCTTTCGCCACCGCTGCCAGACGCCGACGCCTTCGCCGGCTGGAAGAAGGGCACCCACAGCACGTTCTTCTCTCCTCTCACGAGGTTCACCAAGGCTACCTCGGCCTCGCCGAGCACCGCCGTCTTTCGAAGCGTACGGTGCTGAGCGATCTTGAAGGTCATGACAGCCTGCGGGGCATCTTTCAGCCGGACCGTCGCCTCGTTGTTGTCTTCGATATCTATGGTAACCACAGTCGACCCTCTCACATCTCCGGTGCGAAGAATCGGCTCGTTATTGAGGTACACCTTCACGTAGAAATCCACGGCAGGTTTAAATGCCTTGACGCCGAGGATCTTGACAGTCATCGGCGCCACCGCCACGTCGCCGCCGTGCTGCTTTGCCTCATCCTCGACGACGCGCTCGGCCTTACCGGGCGGCGCCGTGTCAAGCATGTACGGCACGCGGTGCAGCTTCTCTGGTGAGCTGCGCTGCATAATGGCCTCCAGTCGCTGCATGTGCACACTAGAGGCGAAACTGGTGTTTTCCGCCGCAGCGACTGCCAACGCGCCAGTGAGTCCGAAGTCCTCTGCCAACAGCTCCACCGTCAGCTCGCCCTGCACGTGGGCAGCGCGCTTCGTCGCCGCGGAGACGAGATGAAGCGTGCGCAAGACTAGGCATTGACGAGGAAGGGTGGCGACGCCGAAGCACACCCGGCTCATCTCCCGCTCCCCGTCATCACCCTCCGCGACGATCATAACTTCGACAGCGTCGTGAGCAAGATCGTACACCTGCACTCTAAAGGAGTCTTTAAACGTCACGACGCCGTTGCGGACGGTGGCAAGTTCTGTACGTACGGTCGTCGGCCCGGCAGTAATGCGCGCGTAGCACCGCGGCGGCAGCCCGCCGTCGGCGATTATGTTGCGTGCCTCTCGTACGCTCACCTGAAGCCGCCTCGGCTTCTGTTCGGGACCGACGGTGCGAGCCCACTTCTGCATATACACCTCTTCGTTGTCAATGCTGCCCACAATGGCGTCAAGGCGGTGCAGATCGTCACGAAGATAACACCACAAGTGCGCCAGCACGCGTTCGCGCAGCCGAGCCTCCTGCTTGGCGGACATTTGGTATGGACTGCTGTACTTCTCGGTCTGAAGTGTGAGCGTCACCTGTCCCCCGTTCGAGGCATCGCCAGTTTCGGCAGCGCGCACGAGCATCAGCGTCACTTCCTTCGCCTTCCCGGCCTGCACGTTCGTCAGCCCAGCGACGGCCTCCCCAAGCTTGCGGCCGTTGCCGAGCACGGTCACGCTCAGAGCGTCCACCGCCGGATTAGCGAGGGCAAGGTTGAATTCCTGATTGACGGTGGCGCAGCGGCGGTACGGCACCGTCTTGGACCGCCGCTCCACGCGGCCGTCCCCGACCACCACGTAGATATCGGAGGCCCGAGTCGGACCCCCAGCTTCGTCCGTCAAGCCTTCGACGCGCTGCACCGTCACGCGCACCGGCACGGGTTCGACTGTGCGGGCCCGGTAGGACGCGCGTAACTGAGACAGCGCCTCGGGGCCTTTGTTCACATACGCAGACGTCATCCAGTCCAGTCGGTGCAGCTCCTGCGGAGCGTACCGGGTCAGTGTGTCGTGGATGGCAGCAGAGCACGCCGCCTCCTCCTCCTCTGTCGCCACATCGTCGTAGCCGAAGTCGGCAGAGTAGATGCTCACCAGCACCTCGCCCTGTTCGTACGCCTGCGAGGTTCCAGGGTGTCGCACCAGCGGCACCCACACCTTCCGCTCCACCTGCCACGCTAAGTTGTGCAGCGCCAGCACGCACTCTGCCACCTTCTTGTCCCGTCGCATGCGGCTCCCGCGCGAGGTGTTCACTGAGCTGGCCGCCACCAGCGTGCACACCAGCGCGTCGTGCTCCGGGTCGACCGACGAGAACATGAACTCGTCGTAGAAGACGGGGTTGTAGCTGCCCTTGTCTGCAATGTCAGAGTGGCCGCGTTCCTCCACGGTGTGCACGGCAAAGTAGACCGCAGGTGGAGGACGGCATGACGCCTTCAGATCGGCAAAAACGCCTCGACACTCGTGCAGACGAATCCGAAAGTGGTACGGCTCCGCTGCAGCGGCTGCGGCAGCAGAGTTCGTCTCCGTCTCTTCCACATCGACGTTGTCATGCGCGTGCACGTCTGCAGGGAAGCTTCGACGGCCGTGGCGGCCACCGCGCCACGCTGGAGGAGCCTCCGTATGCCCTACACCGTGATCATACGCGTAGCGCCCACCACTTCGGCGACGGCGTGTCGGCGTTTTGTAGTCCTCCAGCGTCGAAATATCGGCCGGGGCCTTCACTATGCGGGAGGAGCGTGATGGATGAGCACCAGCGGCGTGCCTGCGCGTCGCAAAGTTCGACGTCGCGTTGTCGCTGCAGGTGGGGCGGCCGCGATTGGCTGCGCTGCCGTAGCGGCTGCCAGGGTCAACGGCGAGAGCACCGAACTGCGGCCTCCGCCGTGCATTGTCGCCCGTCATTTCGGGGGCGCTCTGATTCGTCCGTGGAGCGCGGTCATTGCCGTAATACGCCAATCGAGGGTATTCCTGCCGAGCAGCTCCACTGCAACTTTGTGTGCGTCTATCACTGCCTTTCAGCACGTGTTCCTGGTGCGGCGGCGAGCGCTCTACAGCCGCGTGTACATGATTCGCTGTAACGATATAGGTTGTCACCTCCTCCCTGGTTTCGACCGCCTCGTAGCAGGGCTTGCCCTTTTCCTGCCTAGTGCGGCGCATGGAGCGCGTGGGGGATCTTGAAGCCAGATCTGCTGCAGCAGTTCCAGTTCGCCGCGACTGTGACGATGTGCTGCAGCGAGTGCTTGGCATCTGATCAAAGAAGGACGTGGCAGGAGCGAATACAGGTAAAAAGAAAGTGTGTCCTCAGTCTCAAATCGGGGTCCGTTCTTCTGTGCGGAGTTGTGTCTTCTTTGAGAGGGAGAGTGGGGAGGGAAATCGCAAATGCGGCTGACGATGAGAGAGGCGAGGGTGAACGACAAAGAAGACATGAAAGAAAATATATTTGAACAACAAAAACAAAAGAAGGATGATAATGGCGCGAGAGTGTGTCGTGTCCACCTACAAAACGGTGCGTGCGGATCGGGGGTGTGCGCGTAGACTTGTTTGGGTGTGTATGTACAGGCAGAGCGGAAGTGCTACAGAGAAAAGCTGAGCAAAAATGAGAGGACTGAAACGGTTAAAGACACACACACACACAGAAAACAAAAAGCAAGGCGGCGAGGGAAAAGCCGAGCATAAACAAAGATAAAATAATAATAATATTACAATCCAACAATGAAAACAAATGGGTGAGAGGGAGGTGATAGTCTGAGGTCCTTGTATGTATGCATCAAAAGGAAAAAGGCGACTGATAAAGGGCAAACACCTAAGAATGTCACGCACTCTTGAAGGAACAAGATGCGACGAAAACGCAGCAAACGAAAAAAACAGCGACGAAAAAAGAAGAGGAGGTGAAGCAAGAGCAGCGATGGTGCAGCAACTGCAACTGCGGATGTCGATCCCAGGACGCCTTTCTTTCGCGCGTTCGTTTATTGTTTCCGGTCACGGTTTGACGTGTCTGCCCCGCTCCGAGATGAGGTTCTTCTCTCTACCTTAGTGGAAGGCTGTGTTTCAGGTGAAATTTCTGCTCTAATGCCGACGTGCATCATCACGGCGCGCGCGTTTTCAGGGGATGCGATGAGCGCACGTGAAAGAGGCGGAGAGAGTAGGACGAATATTATGAGCGACGCAAAGAGAAGAACAGAGTGATGAACGCGTTGTTGTACGTAGCCATGGTGTTACATGCATGTGAGCATGTGTAGGTTCAAGTGTGCGGGTGTGCGTGCGTTCGTCGTTTTTTTTTGTCATGTTTATGTACATGGTTCACGCACACGCGAAATAACATGGTATGGATTGTACACAATTCAGAGCAACGCGCGACGACACATTATCGTCGGGCGCATCCCAGAAGAGAAAGATGGAATGAGAAGGAGAAAAGCGTAGTTAGAGGTGAGACTTGAGGAGATGCATTTTCTCGCGGGGGTAGGGGTAGAGCGCGTTCAGTAGCCACATGGCCAGAAACAGAGAAAGGGAAAAGACAGCAGCTATGCGCGTGGAAAGGCGCGCAGACCCCATCTTCTGCGCCACCGCACACATCGAGCAAAGACATGGTGGGTGCTCAAATGCGTGTGGCAACGGTCCCCCTTCCCTCTCCTCTGTGCTCAGTCACGTGGCTCTCTATTCGCAGTCGTCTTTTCGTTTTCTTGGATGAATATGAGTCGGGTAGCACGCCACTACTATGCACAAGGCCGGCACAATGGATCACTTGCACTTGGGTGACGGCCACGGCGGGCGCTCACATTCTTTGACACGTGGAAGCAGGCATGGTTGCAGGCAGGCAGGCCGTTGGCTGGGTAGAAATATCAGCGACGGCCGCCGGCAGAATAATCGACACGAGTAGGAAAACATAAGCAAAGTCATAAACGTCTGAGTCTTCGGACGCGAAAGCACTCAAGGCAAGAAAAGGAGAAGCAGCAGGCGAATACAAGAAAGACACGCACACACGCACGCAGCAAAAATAAAGCACAGAGAACCTCTCAACGCCTACGCGCAAACGCACATGAGTGCACACGACAAAATGTCCAGAAGAGCTTTGGGTGCGCGTGTATGTATTTGTACCCATGCCTCCGTGGTGTTCACAACCGCTAGCAGAAGATGTTTAATCGGTCCGTTTTTCTCCATCCAAGAGCTCCAGTACACTCTAACCTACGGCTCGCCACAGGCTCCATTAGCGTAGTGCGAAGAAACCCTAGGCACCCGTTGCGGTAATGCGCCGACTCCGTCATCTCAGCACGGCCTCTGCCCCCACCTCCACGCTTCCCCCTCCCTTTCGAGGGCCGTGGCCTGGTGTGTCCCCTTTGGGGCGGCTCAGCCTCTCCCTGCACCACCAGCAGGGCAGTGTGAGGGCCGCGTGGGATACGCTCGAGCCACGCTGGCGCCCTGCCTACCGTATGGATGGCACAGGCGTGTGCACAGTCGCAGGCCGCTCTGATGCCACGCCGTCCAGGGCCTGGCCGCCGGCATCCATAGCGATACATAGCTCTGATCACCCCCTGCGTTGCGGGCACGTGACCCTGTTGCCCGCCAGAAGCGGCTCGGCACTTGGCAGAGGGCTATATAACGGGGGATCCGGCTTGGCTTCCCTCCACGCAGTATTGCGGGGTCGCTGGATTATGAGCTACCACGCGCTGAGAGGTGTGCCCACACCCCTCTCGTCATCAGGGCTTTGACGGAAGCGACGGGGGAAAAGGCGAAGCGGTCCTCTTCGAGGCGAACAGCAAGAGAAAGAGGGAAGTCGAGGAGTGACCCTGCAAAAGAGGAGCTGGCAATGTCGCCGAAGGGCAGGCAATGCCTCGACAGGAGAAGCAAGTCACCGGCGTGCCGATTGATTGCGGAGAAAGAGGACTCTGGCGGGCGACGGGCAAGCAAAGACGAAAGAAGAGCCCGGAGAGGCTGAGTGAGCGCAGGAGTGATCACCAAAGAGGCCACAGCAGAAACACACACACACACATAAAAGAAAAAAAAAACAGAACAGCAGCGACAGCACCAAAAGGGCGAAACGCCAGGCGGGTGTTCCTCCACGCTCACACCACCAAAAGGGTGGCAGCATGGGCGAAAGGAGGAATCAGGCACGCCGAATAACAACGCCGAGACAACGTAAAACACCACCCACCCCCCGCCTACTCTCTCCGTCCTTGTGCGCAGCTCTGAGAATACACAACGTTCATCAGAGAGAGGTAAGAAGCAAAGGAGAAAGAAGATGAAAAGAAGATCGCAAAGAAAAGGTTCAGGCAGTATCGTTGAGGCACACATGCGGACACACACACACACATACATAGATGCACACGAAAACATGCATACACCAACGCATGCAGGCATAAAGCAGTCATGTGTAGCGCGACATCGGCACCGCAGCAGCGACTCAAAGGAGGCATGGGAAGAACGCCCAAGAACAACTGTGCGGCCAAGGGCAGGGATAGAGAGAGAGAGACATGCACTGCTTCGCCATCAGCGCTTCGTGCCCATACAACGTCACAAGAAAGGCTCGCAGGCCGAGTACGTCCCTTATCTCCCGTATCCCCTCCCACCGCACCACACCACTCCACTGCTGTCATCCTTCGACATTTGGGTACCCTTCTCATCTTGCCGGCTGCCGCTCAGCGTTGGGCATTAGCTCATATGGGCCTGACTCCTTATTTTCGCTCTTTTCCATTGCCGCTATCCTGCTCTGTTGCGCGCCATCGCGACTCTTCAGCGCAGGGGGCGGCTCGAAACTGTCCAGTTCCGGTCCCCAGCGGACAACCAGCTCGGACAAGCAAGCTGGTAGGCCGGTCTCCCAGCATTTGCAGGAAACGTACGACTCGTACAGGCGTGAGTGGATGTCCACCAGCGAGTTGGCGTCGTAGTGGCTCAGCAGGCGACAAATGCGATCTGTGTAGTAGCGGACGTAGGCGCGGTCAAAGCCCTCCACAACGCTCGAGGCGAACCTCACGGAAGCGCCATAGCTCTCGAACGCAGGCGGCATGAGACTGAACGTGACGGTGCCGGCCAGGCTTGCATGCACGCGATTCGCAGCGTGGCTCACCGATACAAGCGGCACCTGCACCTTTTCAGACATGTCAAAGACGGCAGGCGTGAGCAAGGCTCGCAGCGACACCACAGTGCGACCAACTTCCACCGATTTTGCCTTGGAGGCGCGGTCGCAGACGCACAGCGTCAAGATGGCGGCAGGTCCAGTGGCGCTGATGTCGATGCGCAGCAGCGGGAAGTCTAGGTTGGAGATGCCCTCCTTGGACATACCGTATGGGTAAACCTGCGACGAACCAAGCTGCCGCCGCACCGCTTCAGAGGTGAAGTGCCCGACAGACGCCGTCACAACGCACGAGTGCCGCACCGTCACGGAGTGCAGGTCGACGGAATGGATCGCCACGTACACCGTCGCCACCACGCTGGGCGCGAGCTGCAGCCTCAACGCGCGATGCAGTCGACGGATGTCCGGGGCATGACACAAGATGAGATCCAACCGCCGCAAATCCTTCGGCATGTAGGTGGACACCAGCGACGCAACGTCGTCCATGAGCGGTTCAAAGACGGCAGGAGAGAGGTGCTGCCACTGCAGCGCCGGCAGATGGATCGGCGGCAGTGTTATGCTGAGACGACAGATGCCCAAGTACTGCGAGTTCACGTCGTAGAGACGCAGGCGCTTCTCTACGGTCTTTCCGGCGGGGCAGCGCAAGACACAGAAATCGGCGTGGCAGAGGGCCTCGGAGCCGAGTAGCTTTCGAAATCCGAGCTTCAGCGTGTACTGCTTGTCGTAGTCAGCGGCCACGTTGTCAATCGTGAAGGTGGCCGTGCTCGCCTCCAAGGCAACCAGTTGCTCAGCGGGGATAGGCTTCGTCTTGAACAGCGTCTTGTCGTGTTCCGAAACGCGAATGTAAATTTGGGCATCGCGCATGTTCAGCCCAGCAAACCCGACGATGGTGACGGAGGCCGAGGTGCTACCGCGGACCGTGGGCGGCACCGTCCCGCCTTGCTCCCCGAGGCTGTCATTGAGGAAGGTGGAGATCATGCGCGATGCGCTCGGCGGCGGCGTCTTGCGCTCGGTGACTAGCGGCTCCTTCAAAGCGTCGTGGTCGCTCGGTGCGCTGCTGCGCGGACCCGAAACTGTGTTGGCAGCCCCCATTCGAGTCGGCGAGGAGAAGAGGCACATCGTCTGCGCCAAGGCCGAGTGCCCATCGAGGCCGTACGCTAGCGTCGATTGCGTCCGTAAGTGCATCCCGCCATCGCGGCCAAAGTCGACTGGGAAGGAGGAAACCTTCAGGATGCCGGAAACACCCGCCGCCTTTGTGCCAGCGTTACTGACAAGCGCCAGCTCCATACTGTTCTCCTCCGCTCGCCGCAACGCACGCAGCTCCAGCTGCGTGCGGCCAAGCTCCACCTGCTTCGATGGGTAATATCGCATCAGAATCAGCTCCACCTTTTCCTGCTGCGGGAGGCCGATGATAAGGTCAAAGCTCTCGCCGAATACGCACTCGCTATGGCCCTCCACAATCGAGCTCTGAAACTCCTGCAGCCCGGCGCGGACAATGCAGAAGACGTGCAGCGGTGTGTTGTCATTCTTGAAAACAAGGTTGCGGCAGCGGTCCACCCTGAAGCGAAGGCGGTAATTGCCCGGTTCTGGGCCGTACTTCTCTACCATACGGCTCAGGTATGCCGCCACATTCAGAGTTGTTGCGTACTTGACGTCCACCATCGCCAGCTCCGTCGGGATGTAGTAGTAGAAAAACCGGGTCAGGCGCGAGTGCAGCGCCAGCTCCTCCTCTGTCGGGGCCGGGGCGGAGCTGCCGTAGTTGCTGCAAAAGACGGAGATGCGGATGAACCCCACCGCCTCGGCATGCGAGGAGCGTGAATCCATTACCAGCATCAGCGTGCGCTCCTTCGCCACGCCGCGGTGGAGATCCGCCAAGGATACGTAGCACTCGCCGGCACCCGTTTTACCATTCAGCACGACGCTCAGCCGCACTAGCGTCGTCATCGGCTCGGGAACGGTGAAGCGCAGCGAGTCTTGACCCTCCGGCACGACAAAGCTGCCCTGAGCACCGGTGATCGGCCTTGTCTTGGCTCGCGTTTGGCCATCCACCTTCGCCTTCACGACGCAGCTACCCTCGGCGAGAAAGCCACCGCAGTAGAGGTTTGACACGCCGAGCACCGTCACCTCCAAGTCGGCGACGCGCGTGCCCGTGTCGTCGGCACCGGCGTCGTTACCGCTATCGCGGAACCAGCCACCGAGCAGGATGCTCTCAAGCTGCGAGAACTCTCCGACGTACCACTCCAAGCGGTGGAGCTGCCGCCGCGCGTGCAGGGTGAGGTACTCGCGGATCTGCTCCCGTAGCCGGTTCTCGGCTTCCACGGAAGGTAGATAGTTTATGCCGAAGTTGATAGCACCGAGCGAGAGGTACACGAAGCCGCACTCCATCGCGGCTGGCTCAAAAGGATGGATGACAAGCGACGTCCACCGTGTGCGCATCGTGCCGCGCTGCACGTTGCGCATCGACAGCGTGCAGTGGCCCAGCTTCCTCAACCCGTAAGGCGTGTCAGTGAGAACGGTGACAGTGAGATAGTCGATTTGGGGGTCTTCAACGGTGAACAGAAAGGTTTCGTTGAACCGCGGCTCTGTGGTGCAGAATTGCACCCGCGACCGGTGGGACTCGGAAATGGTAGAGAGTAGCACGTACGGGTTCGGCATGTTGTGTCCAGGCTTAAAGAGGTTTGTGCAGCTTAGTAGGCGCACGCTTAGTTGCATGCGCGCCGCCTTGCCACTCTCCGCCCCACCCTCGCCGTTGACGGAGGAGCAGGGCCCAGTCAGCGTATCCCTTTCGTGGGTCGGCGGTCGGTACGTCATTTCCAGCGAGGCGGGCAGGTCCGCATCCGTCTCGGAATACCCCGCGGAATGCAGCTCACTGACCTCGGCGGTGCAGAACTCCTCGACAGTGCTGATGCCGAGATCCATCAGGTTCATGGTCGGCAGGCGACTGGTAACGGAGCGGCCAGACTTGAAGAGGCTCGCGTCCTGCCCTGCCATGATGAGTGTCGTGCTTTCGCTCATGCTTTGCTCGAAGCGGTCTGACTCATCGCCGGCACTGTTACCCATGCTAAGCGTCCGCGTTGAGTACGCCATGAGGGGGGTCTGCAGGAGGTACCTCTTGAAGGTGTTCCACCGATGTGCAAACCCAGAGCTGGCGTTCGCGTTGGTGCTCCAGGTGGAGTTCAGGAAGTCGGCTCCGCTGGTCCCTGATGGCGCTAAACTCGTGAGTCGGCTCTCGCTTCTTCCCTTCGCCAAGCTAGGCCTACGTGCACTACGCTCACGGTGCTGCTCCTTGATGAGGCGAGCCCGGGTGCGGTCCACCAGGTTTAGGTCGACCACGGTGTACTTGAACCCGATCGTGCCCACCTCCCGCACCTTGCCGCTCTTCTTCTCGGAGAGGAGCGGCAGCCAATCGTTGTACTGCCTCGACGGCTGCACGTTGGCCAGCGGGATCACCGCACGGCCAACCTCCTCGTCCCTGCCGATGTCAGCCTGATCCATCACCACGAGAGTGATCGCCATACCCTCCGGCCGATCGTAATAGAACTCGCAGAACTCGAAGTAGTCAGGCTCCTCGTTCGCCCTCGCCGTCTTTGTCTGATAGGCATCGATGCCGACACGCACCACCACGTAAGGGTTGATGCCGCCAAAGCCAGAGCGCAGTTGACGGCATCCGACGACGGTGAAGTAGAGAGCATAGGTGGGGTCCTCGTCGCCGTACTCGACAGCCAGCTGCGCCATGAAGGATTCTATGTCGAATACCGTTGCGACCGCCAGGTTCACACGGTGCAGGCTCTCAGGGATGCGGCGGTACACGTAGCGGCGCAGTCGCCCGGTGAAGGCGTCCTCCAGCTTCATGTCCACCTCGTAGTTGTGCCCCACCTCGTCGCTGTAGAGGCTCACGCGCACGATGCCGCTGAAATACGCATCTCGCGTCCCAGCTGCGCCAACCAGGTACAGGTCGCGCTTGTTCATGACACTGCGCTGCGTATTCAGGCAGCTGAAGTCGACGCGGCCGTATACGAGGTTATCGTCTCGCGCATTCACCACCTCGATCCGAATCAGGTCGGTCTCTCGCACGACGTCAAAGACGTAATTCTCGCGAACATTGGTAGGCGCGAACTGGCGCACCGCAAACGTCTTGGTGCGCACGCCGCAGGAGCCCATCGTGAGAAGGACGCGAACGTCCTGGCCGCTGAGATCCCTGTCGGCTGTCTCGCGCAGTGAGATGAGGGACTCCACGGCGACCAGCATGCGTACCGTGCCCGGTTCACGGCCGTACTGGATTACCAGATCCTTCATGTAGGTGTCGTGATCACGTAGGCGGGCCCGCGCCAGCACATCCACCATGGGCAGCTGGAGGGGGTCGTACCGCTTAAAGAAGCGGCCGAGTCGGTCGTAGAAATCGTCGACGCTCTCCGCCATGTCAGGCGGAGTGAGGCTGAAGTTGACGGGGCGCACGAGGAGATGCACCACGCCGTTCACCGCCACTCGCGTCACGCTCTCCGCCATACACAGAAACATGTTTCGGCGCGAGACGTACCCGTTCGAGAGAGGCGCCGCACTGACGTTGCAGCGGCCAATCTCGTACGTCTTGGACCCGCTGCGGCCCATCAATATGACCGTGACGTAGAAGCGATGTGGATTCACAACGTCCATGGCAACGGTGTTCGCCTCCGACCAAACGACGGTGTTCTGCAGCGTGACCATGTTCGTCTCAAACTCTTCCGACTCGCTGCGGAAGATGACGAAGACATCGTCGGACCCGATAAGCGACTGATTCCAGGTCTCCTTGTTGATGTTTGTGCAACCTTCAACCCGTAGCACGACGCGGAAGTCGCCCGGCTCGCTCGCGTGGTACTCAGCGCAAAGTCGGTTCATCATTCCCTCGAAGGTTTCTCGCTCATCAGGGAGGTCTGCCGTCAGCTCTGCTCGGCCACCGAGGCACACGCTGCGCGTTCGGAGAGCGGCGACAAAGGGGGGTGAACCGTTGCTGCTGGGCGGGCTCCTCTTGTGGTCGAGCTGCAGGACGCGGTTCGGACAGTTATTCGACGGATTCCACATCAGTGAGTCAACTTGGTCGTGCGAGCTCATTAGCAGGGTTGATGCGCCACCGGTTGGCGATGTGACGCTGTCGGCACCGGGGCGCAGCGGTGTGGTGGTGCCCGAAGTCGCTGATGTGGCGCTCGATCGGTCCTGTTTATGAATCCGCGACGCTGGCGCACTGCTGGCCGCCAGCGCCACGGTACCTGTGCCGTTGCTGTTACTGTAGCGGCGCCTGCTGTTGTTGTGTGGGCCCACCTCCGTGGTGTCGCGCACGTGCGCCATCATCACATCCAGCATGGCCACCTTCGGCGGATCGTAGCACATCAGAAAGCGACGCAAACGTCGCACATACGCGGTCTCGAGTGGCTCGTTGAGGCTCAACTCCGAAGGGGGCTCGCCGAGAGAGTCGGACTCGAGAGAGATTGTAATCGTACCGGCGATTCCTGTCGGAAGGGCCTGCTGCAGAAACGAGGGACCAACGTCGCTCGCCATCGTCGCTGGGGACGCGCCGGCCGCGATCGCGTTCGCGGCGACGCTGGCAGCAGTCGCACATCCGTTGCTCCCTGCCGTGGCCGTGGCAGACGAGGGTGGAAGTGGGGTGGCGAGGTAGTACTTGCGGCGCTTCCGTTCGTGGTGCACCAAACGCTCAATCGAGATGTAACACCGCCCTAGCAACACCGGCAACCGCGCCTTGAACGATGACGATGTACCGCTGCTGATGCCGCTGGAGCCACCACCACCTGTGGGGCCGGCCGTGGAGGCGCCGACGCCTTCGCCTTCGTCCATCCTGACGCCGTTGAGTTCCCGCACCAAGCCCCTCTTTGCTGCCAAGACGCCGATGCCGGGCAACACCAAGCCGGACGGCTCCTGGACATCGTGGACGGACACCTCAATCACGGCTAGCCGGTGCGTGTTGCCCACAACGAAGGAGACACGAAACTCTGGGTCAAACGTGTTTTTCTTGATATTTGTCTGGAACCGATAAGTGCCGTCCACAACAATGGTGACACGCGGATTGACGGCGCAGTTACCGCTGCTCACCGGACGGTAGAGTTCGCATTTATGAACCTTGACGGTTAGCTTGCCCATGGCTGAGTCCAGCTGAGCTGACCGCCGCAACGAAAATATGCCCGAGCAAGAGTATGGTAATGATGACCAGCTCTCTCTCCCTTTCTGGTTTGCCTTTTTGATATTCTGCTTCGTGGTGCAGCAAAATATCACTATATGTGTCGTGTGTGTGTGTGTGTGTGTGTCGATGTAGGCGTGTGCCCTGTGGAGTGAAGGTGCGCGCGCTCCGTAACAGCACAAGTCTTGAGATGATGTGCGAGCAGCACGCCAAAGAAAGAGAAACGAAGAAGAGCGTCACGGCCGTTAAACAGAGAAGGGGAAGGGAGGGGATGGGGCAAGGAAGAGTGCGACGAGAAGGCCACACAAAAAGGCTCGCGCTGGCCTCGCAAAAATACCGTGAATCAAAGGCACAGAAAAGAAAAAAGAGAGGCAGCGGCGACCACAGACATACAGCGAGAGAGAGGCAGATGAAGTAGTGGAGCGCATGAGAAAGAGTGGCCAAACTGTCATCAAGGAGTGGAACGCTAACGACTGAAGAGGGAGAGGGAGACGCAGACGCGCCACGTTCGTGAGTGCGAGACGGTGCGCTCTTCGACAAGCTCTGCGGAATTACAGAGCTTTTATTGGTTACGTGTATGTGTGTTGTACATGAAGAAGTAACGTCCGGGCGCAAGTGAATCCCGCGGCGAGGCCTCAGGGGCGGTGGGCAACGAAGAAGCTGAAAAAAAGGGAAACAACGAAAGGAGTAATGGTGGCGGCTCCGTTCACTTTTAAAAAGTTTCACAGGCGTTTGTGTGGAAGCACGCTTCGCTTACTGTGTGGGTGATGGGTAATGTTTGCTGGTGCGTGTGCGCACCTTCATAGGACGATGTGTAACCTGCCGTGGCACGAAAGGGCTGGTGTTCGTTTTCTTTTCCCGTTTTTTTTTGTGTATATGTGTTTCCATACGTGTCGAGAGGCAATGCGAGTGCGTCAGCAAATCAGCACAGAGCATGCATCGACATCAGCAGAACTATAAAGAGAGAAAGAGAAGGGCAAAGTCGAGCAAGCAGAAAAAAGAGGCACGAATAAAGGGAGTGGTTGCAGGTTGTCATGGTGTACTGCACATGCGGAACAGAGTGAGGAAAAGGAGCCCCAACTTCGCTGTCTGACAGCAACTGCGCACGCCGTATCACGGTGCAGCACGGTGGCCCTGGTGCAGTAAAAAAAAAAAGAACCAGCGTCACAACGGCAGGATGCTCAGAAGTGAGAAGAGGGCGAGGGATGAGTAGTGTCATTGATCGTTACCAGGCACAATGTAGATGCGTCCAGTGTTGTTTGGCGTTTCTTCGTTTTCTTTACGTCGACTGCTTAGACGTAGTACCGCGTCATGGAGACATTCGCAAAAGAAAAGGAGAACGGTAAGAGATGGGCCGGCGTAAGAACAAGCGAGTTTGCTCGATGCGCACAGTGAAGCTGTGAGAAGATAGGAGTGATGAGCAAGCCGTCTCCGCTCCCGATTCCGTTCCCTGCATTCGTGCATGCACGCACGCACCCCACACACGTGCGCACTTTACTATTCAAGCCACTCAGCCCCCATCCTCTTTTTGTGCGACTTGGAACAACTCAGGCAAAGGAATTAGCGTAGTAGCGCAGAGTCTCCATCTCAGAGACCAGCACGTCTTGCACGAGCTGGCGGCGCACCACATCGCGGGAGGAGTCACCAAAGACACCGCACGCTGCATCGTGCTGCAACTGCGCCGCAACAATCCGGATGTGCAAAAAGTCCCGCACCGCAGCGGACATCTGAGCGGACTCCGGTGGCTCCCAGTCGGCGGTGACGCGGTGATAGACCTCGTCGTACACGCTCTTGGAGGCGGTGAGGAGATACACTGTGGCAGCCAGCACGCGGCGGTTTTCAGCAATCTCCTCCTCGTGCGCCGCCGGCGTACTCCAGCGAAAGGTGGATGCCGGCTCAGCAGCCTCCTCCGCCTCCCACGTCGCGTATGGCCGCACAAGGTAAAGCCCCTCGTCGTACAAGATACCCAGGCGCTGCAGCCGCTCGACTCGCCGCTCCATCTCCTTACGACGCGCCTCGACATCCGCCGCAGAGTCGCCGCCAAAAAAAGCCGGTTTCCATGCCATTGCCCCTGCTCCCACCGCCAATGCAGCGCCATCGGTGCAACGCTGCAGGTACGCGGTAATCGCCGACGAGTCCACGGTGCACCCAGGAGTCTCCCTCGCGGCCTTCCAGTATTGCAGTAACGTCGCCACCGTAGCAAGCGACGCGGCCGAGCAACGCACTAGGTCGTTTCGCAGCACCGCTTTGGTCACAAACTGAAACTCGACGGCAAAACGTGCAGCGCCGATGCGGCCGTAGCAGCCGTACACCTGCTCGCCCTTCTGCACCGCGCGAGTGGTGACGACGGTAAAGGCGGTGGCGTGTTTGCGGCCACCGCCGCGGACTTCGAAGGCGGTGTTGGCGGCAAAGGAATGGTTTAAGATGTCGAGGCCGGGCAGAAGGTAGGGGCCTTCTCGCCCCGGAAGATCCTCGCGGTGAAAGTTGCGGGAGAACACCTGCGAGAGCGCCTCGGAAAAGAGGCCGAAGGAGGCTTTGTCGGCGGGCCATACGTCCGGTAAGGCCGCCATGATAGCCTGAGCAGTAGCCCACCGCTGCATCACACGCAGCTCGCCGAGTGCCTGCGCCACGCCAGTGACACCAGCCAACCCCAACGTTGCCGAGGCAACGACGGTGGTGTCCTCGACTGTGCGAGGTGCCTCCAAATTAGCACCCGTCCAGCCCCCCATCACACTCTCCGTGCCTAGCACAGCCGCTTGAGCGGAGGATAGGTCGAAGAAGTGATGCGCCATGCGTGGGCAGACCTCCAGCCACGGCCGCCACGGCGAGTTTTCTCGGCCTAGCTCCGCCATGAGCACCAGGGCATCAAAAAGCGCTGCGTCCTCCATGGCAGTCGGACTCGCGTGCAGGGCGGCCACACAGGGCGAGGTGGGCACTTCCTTCATGTATGGGGATACCCCGGAGGTCTCGGGACAGCTAATCACCACCGTGCCGGCGTGAAGCGGGCGGGCGGCAAACACGCCCATGCCCATCGTCTTGGTTGGGACCAGAAACGCTACATCCGGATGAAGAAAGATGTTGTGCTTCTTGGCATACTTGGCGAACGCTTGTGGCGACGGGTTCATGCCGAGGAAGAAGCTGGAGCCGACTGCGGACGACTCGGCCGTCGCAGACATTCTCGGCGTTGGCGTGCGGCTGAAAACGAGGCGAGAGAGGGAGATTAGATTGATGAATGATGTGGATAAGCGCACCCCTTCGCTCGGAAAAGCACTGGTGTACGCCCCCACCCCCACCCTCCTATGGAGAGAGGATGGGCGGTGGCTCACGGTGGTGCTGCACGTGAACGCGTGGCACCCGCGGTAGGATAGGCTGCATGCATCTCCTTGGTCTTGCGCCAGAGCCGTTTTCCGAGCCCAGGAGTGAGAACCGCCGACGGGGCTCTTCGACATCATCGAACGCCAACAGAGCCACACGCGCCAGCTACATGGCACACGCCCGACGGCGGGGGCGCTCTACCGCGTGGACAAGACAAGGCGTCGGGGGCACCAGGGGGAAGGGTCGCGGTCTCGCGTGGAGAAAGGCAGACATCGGTCGTCCATGGCACACCAAGATTAATAGGGAGGCTGAGGGTAAGAGGGTGGGTAAAGGGCGGAGATCTGGTCTCGCTATCTGTCGCCGTCCACGTCTGCGCGCGCGCGGCCTTCTGCCCGCGCACTTGTCTCCTCCTCCTCCTCCCTCCGCACCTGCACATATAGAAACACACCAAACGCAAACGCAGGCTTACAGGCCTAGGCCACTCGACAAACCGTGTCAGCAGCGACAGAGCCGCGCTGCGGCCGCGTCCCTCACCCCCATATCGCGGCCACCTCTGCCCTCATCGTCTGGGGATCCCTCGCCTGGCGTCGCTAGTCGGCGGGAAACATGAACATGAGGGAAGCCGGGTGGCCGGCGTGGACGCCGGTGTTCTCCGATTCAACACTCAGTGTGCCGCCGACGTGTCCCATGTAGCAGCTCCCCGCTAGATTGATCATGAGGGAGTCGGCGTTGAGGTGGGCTGGAGAGTGCATCGGCACCGTCTCGGCGTCGACGTGAATGCGGCGGCAGCTATCCTTGTACTCGGATACTTCTAAATCCCATGTTTTCGGCTGCTGCTTCGGCGATGCCAGCAGATACAGGCGGCGGCACACATCGAAGAAGCGCACCGACGTGGAGCGCGGCGAATGACTGTCGTGCGCCCTCTCTGCGTCGTCGCTGACGTTCACCGCACCAGAGCAGAGGCACGACCACAGCGGCTTCGCAAACACAACATCCGACGCTGGGTCCACAGCGGCGAGGTACAGGGCAGCGTGGGTGGCCTCTCTGTCGGCCAAAATGCGCGGCCATTCGCACAGC
The DNA here is from genome assembly GCF_000227135.1 of Leishmania donovani. Lineage (NCBI taxonomy): Eukaryota > Euglenozoa > Kinetoplastea > Trypanosomatida > Trypanosomatidae > Leishmania > Leishmania donovani. The sequence goes on along the minus strand of NC_018263.1, from coordinate 1,682,785 downwards.
GCGTACACAAAGTTCACATCGTACGCCCCACTAGGCGCGATGTTGGTCGTTCGGCTGCCCGCCTCTGGAGAGACCGCTGACGGCGTGGCGTGCAGCTTGCCATTCACAAACGTCAGGTCCTTCTCATTCACAACGCGGACCGGGTACTCGACGAGCTCGCACAAATTCTGCAGGGTCCAGACAAGCTCCCGCAGCAAGCCGTCCATCGGTTGGTCATCGCTCATGACAATCGTGAAGCTAGTGCGAGGGCCGTAGACGGCCTCAACGACCTTGAGGTAGCCCGCAAAGTCCATGCGGTACTGCGTGGAGATGAAGGGGCGCATGGATGGTGTCATGAGCGCGATCGTCCCCGTCAGCTCCTGCTGCACCTTATTGAGCTGCGACAGCTCTGTCATGACGCGCGCGTTGCCGAAGTTCACTTTTGCCACGTGCCACGCCTCATCATGAGGGTTCTTGACTGGGAACTCCTCGGCAGTAGCTGGGTAGCTCACGGCGAGGGGCTCTTCGGCGACGGGGGTACTGGCGTTGGCTGTTGTCCGCGGCACCGTCCCAACGGCCGGCGCTGCCCATGTCCCTGAACGCTTGCGTGCTGCGCGAAACGCCTCCAGGGCGGCCGAGTCTGTCTCGATGTTCGGGTAGAAGCTGACGACCGCTGCCATGTGTGTCTCCCCTTTCGCGAAGTCCCGCTCCATGGCCATCATCCACTCGATTGGGATGTCAAAGTAAGTTGCCACAGCCTGACGCAGCCTATCGGGGGTCGTCTCGGTGGCATTGACGACATCTTTCTCGGCGAGCACCTTGAAGAGTGCGTCCACCTCGCGACATGCCTCCGCGCTTGCACCCGCACCCTCCGGCAGTGTGGCGTTCAGCGGATTCGTGGGTAACGCGCGAAAGGAAGGGCCGAGGCGGCCGCGACGGAAAAGAAGATGAAGTGTAAACCGCAGCACGCGTGCGGCGGCGCTTGTCGCGCCTACCAACGTTTCGGCGGTGCCGTTTCGCATGCCGTACGCATGCCTCACACACCCGCTGGGGATGTCGAAGCCGTTGTGCAGGTGGTAGTGTGTGAGGAAAGGATGGTCGTCTTGGTCGAATGGGGTCGAGCGCACCTTGATCGCGCAGGGAAGCGGCGTGAACGGCGCGTGAATCTGCTCGCGGGTCGGCGCATCAGGGTACGACAGCCAACCCGCGGCACTCGGCATCGAGCCCGGTTCCCTGATGTGCCATGTCTTGGTCGCCTCGTCGAACGTGAGCATGGCGTACCGTTCGACGCACCGCTCACCGTCGAGGTACGACTCATTCGGCGAGGTGAAAGGGCCGAAGTAGTGGTTCTGCTCTGCGATGCCGACGCGGTTATCGTCAACGAAGGATATGACACCAACGTGACCCCATGGAGTTAGTTCTGGGTGGTAAGGGTAGACGATGATGTCACCCGGCGCCGGCTTCTGCGTTGCTGTGCCGTCGTTGTGGTGGCGATGGAGAGTGTACTGCGCCCCCGTCTCCACGTGTGTGATGTGATCCATCGCGTAGATCTCGCTGGCTCTGCCACAGTTCGCAAAGACGCAGCCGGTCGTCAGCAGCAGAAAGCGGCGCGCGTACTCAACGCATTGGTAGCGAAACCCGGTGTAGATTGACGTGTCTACGTAGTTGTTCTCGCCGCTGAAGTAGCCGTCATCGCGGTTAGAGCACGCCACAACACCCCGAAAGCTGCCTTGATGCTCACCATATGGTAGCGGCGAGACCTCTGACGCGACATTGACAGTCATGACGCTAGTCAGTTTCTCCGCTTATCACCGCAAACAAAACTAAAAATGCACGGGAGCCCGTATGTTACGCTAAGATGCCTTTTCTTCGTTTTGCCTTTTTGCGTTATTGCTATTTGTTTTTTTTTTGTCCCTCAACCTTCGCAAGTGGCACGCGACGATGGCTGACGTACCCGACGCGATGAGACCCGTGTATGCGTGTTTCGCGGCTTCGAAGGAGATCTACATGAGAAACTGGAAGAGGTCAGAGTGTGCAGCGCGATGCCGACGGAATTCTGCCATGCAACAGCTTGTTTTCTCCTGCTCCTTTGCACGCGGTGTTTCGTCTGAACCGCTGACAATGAGCAATGGGCTTAAAGGCAACGAAAAAAAAATCGCTGCTCTCGCTCGCCGGATCTGAACAGATGGCTATCAAGAGACGCGCATAGAAAGACCAAGAGACCGCGCGACCTATACATGAAGGCGAGGCCGTGGAGAGGATTCGACACCCCACAGCCACCAGTGTGTGCGTACGTGAATGCCCGATAATGCTGAATAATGTCACTGTGGGAGTGTTGGTTGGCAAGATCAAGGTCGGTATGTTAAAGACAGAAGAAGTGCAGATGAGAAGAGCTATCGTTCCCTTTTTCCGACATGTCCCTCCACCGTGAGCAACTCCACACTCAGGCGCATGCACACCCACACTGCTCCTACCGCTCTTGCACTGCGGCTCAATCCTGGGTGTCTGGCACAAGCCACCTGCCGTCGAATCGGGCCATGCGACCAACCGGCTCTCCTTGTCCGCCCTTGCCCCTCCTTCGGGTGCGTGCTGAGAGACCAGCGCCACGCG
>NC_018263.1:1678778-1680097 GCF_000227135.1 Leishmania donovani | reverse complement strand
GAAAAAAAAATCGCTGCTCTCGCTCGCCGGATCTGAACAGATGGCTATCAAGAGACGCGCATAGAAAGACCAAGAGACCGCGCGACCTATACATGAAGGCGAGGCCGTGGAGAGGATTCGACACCCCACAGCCACCAGTGTGTGCGTACGTGAATGCCCGATAATGCTGAATAATGTCACTGTGGGAGTGTTGGTTGGCAAGATCAAGGTCGGTATGTTAAAGACAGAAGAAGTGCAGATGAGAAGAGCTATCGTTCCCTTTTTCCGACATGTCCCTCCACCGTGAGCAACTCCACACTCAGGCGCATGCACACCCACACTGCTCCTACCGCTCTTGCACTGCGGCTCAATCCTGGGTGTCTGGCACAAGCCACCTGCCGTCGAATCGGGCCATGCGACCAACCGGCTCTCCTTGTCCGCCCTTGCCCCTCCTTCGGGTGCGTGCTGAGAGACCAGCGCCACGCGGGCCCGGCTGCACTGCACGCCTCGACCCAAAGCACGCCGCGGCCCAGGGCCCTGCTCGAGGGCGGACACAGCGGCGTCAGTCGTGCGGGACAGCAGGGGGTGTGGCCTAGGCGCATGCCGGATGAGATCAAGGAGGAGGTCGGCCAGCCTCTCAGGTCAGGGCCCTCCGAGACCCTGCACCCTCCCCCGCTGCCTGCGTGCCATGTTCCACCCTCAGTCGCCCCAAGCCGCGGCATCCCATACCACGGTGTGGTGACTCCCCACACTGAGGTCTGGAGGACTCGATAATTAGATTCGGGATGCTCTCGTCATGCTTCCGGCATCTGTGCCTCATCAGCACATCCGGTCGGGATGTAAGCGACGCCGCATACTTCGCACGCACGCGCTGTGCGGGATTGATTCGTATGCATCCCTTCGCGACCTTTACGCTTCTCGCTCTTCCCTCCCCCCCCACCTCTGCATGCCTTGTTTGCGTGTGATGCACCATACCAGCTGTGCTTCGCAGCGCGTGCGCACAGTGCTCGCATTTTCGGGCCCTGGGGCCTGCGTCGAGACGGCGCTGTTGTCTGAGGGAATGGGCTCGCCGTCTTCATCTTCCATCTTCCACTCCCGTCCCTGTCGCCGGGGGGAGCGTGCCTGGATGACTTGCCCGCATGTGCCTCGACAGGTGGGAGATGCTGCCATGAGTGTGTGGCGGCAGGGGCACTCCACCTTCTAACGAATTCACACGCCTCTGAAAGGACTGGGTGTGTCAAGCGGAAGAAGCCCACGAAGAAACACGTGTCTGTGCACAGAGAGCTCATAACGTGCCGCTCTGAAGGCGGAACACAAAGTTGTGGGGGGTGGAGGAGGCA
>NC_018263.1:1658373-1678679 GCF_000227135.1 Leishmania donovani | reverse complement strand
CGAGACGGCGCTGTTGTCTGAGGGAATGGGCTCGCCGTCTTCATCTTCCATCTTCCACTCCCGTCCCTGTCGCCGGGGGGAGCGTGCCTGGATGACTTGCCCGCATGTGCCTCGACAGGTGGGAGATGCTGCCATGAGTGTGTGGCGGCAGGGGCACTCCACCTTCTAACGAATTCACACGCCTCTGAAAGGACTGGGTGTGTCAAGCGGAAGAAGCCCACGAAGAAACACGTGTCTGTGCACAGAGAGCTCATAACGTGCCGCTCTGAAGGCGGAACACAAAGTTGTGGGGGGTGGAGGAGGCATCCGTCGGCACCCGACGAGGGGTGGCCTGTGCAACGCAAAAAATAGATGTGTGGGTAATCAGGTCATCGCGTCCACGATCATGGCGTGAAAATGAGGGGAGAGAAGAGAAACCAAGAGCAAGAAAAGTTTCCCCCTGACGCACACACACACGCCAAGCGCAAGCGTCCCCTCGTTCAGCGAGAATAAGAGGGATGCACAGGGTCCGGAAGAGATGGTGGCGGTGGCGGTGGTGGCAAAGGGGGACGCAAGCACGGACACGCCACTGGAGAACCGGAGCGAAAGCGACAGGGTGAACCAAGAGAAAAGAGAATAAAACGGCGCAGTCTCGCTAGAATTCGATGATCCGATGTAGATATACCTAGCGAAAAAGCAAACAGAAACGAGCGACGAAGGACGTAAGAGTGTGTGCAGGAGTGGCTTTTCTATGCTTGGCGAGCAGTAGGTTCAGGTTACAGATAGACGACGCAGCACAACACAGCGCGCAGTACGTTAGAGAGGCACTGGCACCGGCAGAGGAAGAAGAAACGAACACCCCCAACCCCCAAGATAGCGCGCGCACCGAGTCGAGCGCCGTGGAAACCTGGCGAGGTGAGGCGAGGCGGGGAGATGGGGGAAGTGAACGGGGCAAGTCGAGCACCGCGGACGAAAAGTGGCGAGAGATATGTGATTAACACAAGGACGGCAAACGGTGCGCGAAACGAGAGAAATACTCTGTTGCGAGAAGCAGCGAAGAAGGTGGTTTGCTCACAGCAATATAGCTGCACAAGCGCAAGTTACGCACAGACAAGCATTGAGTGCATGTACTTATGCGGGCATGTGTGTGTCGCAGATGGAGGATAGAAAAAAAAAATAGCAGCGCGGTGAGCAGGCAGCCAGGTACAAGCCAATCTGCACACTGGTGAAGGAGGAAGGGAGAAAGCGGCTACGAATGTGTGTACGGGTGGAGGAGACACAGAACGTGTGCGCCTCATCGGAGGCCTGTCTGAGTTTGGTGCAAAGAATCAGAGAAGATGGGACAGTAGGATGAGAAGACACAGTGCATTCTGAGGAGAAAGAGTCGAGTGAGGGAGGCGCCGGGTAGTGCACACAGAGCGGAGGAGACCGGCATCTCAGCAGAATGTCATGGGACAGCTGACACAGCAACAGAAAGAGGCACCACCAAGGTATACGCTAGCCTGGACGGACGCGCATCGTCGTGTGCATGGCGTAATGTTCGCGAGTTCTCTGTCGCGTATGTGAAGCACGCTCACTCCGCCGACGAGCGCCTGCCTCTGTGTGATGAGGGCAGCCTTGGACCTTCTCCAAAAAGGGCTTCTTCTTGTTATTTCACTGCTGCTTGACAAATGTGGGCTGCAAAGAGCGCGTCAGTGGCTCCGTGTGTGAGTGTCTGCGCAAAACGCACGGAGCGAGGAAGAGAAAACGCAAGATCGTGCCGAAAATGGGTTCGCGTCGTTCGAGACGGGAAACGAAACAATAGAGGGAAAACAGGGGGAGCGATTTGGTGAGAGAAGTCCACTCGAGGCCCTCATCCTCTACTGTGTCGACCCCGTACACGCGACCGACTTGAACTGCACATATGAGAGAGTCAGAGTCAGAGGTAAAGGAGGCCATGCATGTCGATTAAGGGAAACGAAACAAAAAGCGGCACGATATGAGAGACGGAAAGCTCCTCATGCGAGCAAGATCCTTGTGTTCGCCGACCTTTAGGAAGGCCGATACTGCGGTCGTGTCGTATGTGTGTGTGTGTGTGTGTGGTGAGGCGTGTGGGCGGTGGATGTCGCCGCGGCCACGCTGTAGCGGGGGGTTCAACGTAGCCCAAAGAGCAGCATTACTTGTCAACTGCAGCCGGCGTTTTCTACGTCGAGTGCCCTACGCCAGCACCCGCTGCCGCAGCGCCAGCCGCACCCCCTACCACGCTCGCGGAAAAGGTAGTGGTCGCCTTCGGAACCGGTGGAGCTCCCCCGTCTCCGCCATTCTCGCTCTTGGAGCGGGCTTTGAGCAGGCTCGAGAGTGTGCGTAGCGTAGAGCTCAATGTTCGCGGGAGCTGTCGGTTCTTTGAGTGCACCACTGTTATGTCGCAGACGCAAGAGAGCACGTCGGCGCCGTGCCGCCGCCGCAGCTTATCGAGATGGATGAGGGCCTCGAACTCGCGAATGTCAAAGCGTCGGTGCCCCTCGCGGAAATTGTTGAAGATGACGAGCAGCGGAGCCTCGTGGTAGTGGTTGGTGACCTCCTTCAGATACTGCCGCGCTTCGCCCAGCGCTTGCCCGTTGAGAACGTCGAGAACGAACATGAGAAAGTGAACGGTGTCGATTCGGAGTGCGTAGTAGCGCCAGTTCTTGCGAAAGCTCTCTCGACCGCCAAGCTCATTCAGTGCCCACACCCACTCATCAAAGGCGACGACTTGCTGGGAGAGGCCCACCGTCGCTACCGTCGGCCTTGCGATGCCGCGCATGGAGTTGATGATGAGCGATTTGCCGGTGTTCTCAAGGCCGAAGACAAACCCGACACGCCACGCGAGACGAGCCAGGCGGGCCTCGCGCGGCAGCAACACCGTCAGCGCTACGTCTGTGACAGAGGCAAAGTCGAAGGCATCGGACGTTGTGGAGGGAACGCGGATATGCGGCTCGCTACGGTCGGACATCGCGCCTGGTGTCACCAAAGCTGACCGGGCTGATGGGCTTTCCGCGGTGCGGGAAGCAACGATGGCGCTGGCTCTCTTGCTGTTGCTCTGTAGCCGCCGCCGCGACAAAGAGCAGCGCCTATTCCCGCGTCTCGTCACCTCGGCGCCGTTCGCAGTGCCGTTACTCACGACACTCAAGCTGGCTTCGTTCATGGCGCGGGGGCGGGGGCTGCGCGGGTATGCATTATTCTCCTCTAGAGGGTGGCCGCTGTCACTCACGTCAGCATCCATCTCCTCTTTCATCGTCCTCACCGGCTCGTGCGACTCTCTCTGGGATCCTTCCTGCCCCTCCTGCGGCGACGCTGGCTCCGTCCCCAGCCTAGGCACCTCGCGCAGCGCCACATCAATGTACTGCTCATTTGTTTGGTACTCGCAGAAGTCGCGCAGGAGCTGGCGCGCTTGCTCGAACGTCAGCAGCGACGTCGTCTCGTCGTCAACGGCGCGCACGTACATTTGACGCAGACGCTGAAGATTGATGATGAGGACGCGCGCCACATCATGCTTGCTGGGTCGCTTGTCATCGCCAAAGGCTGAAACGAAGGCGTGGATGGCGCGCATGATGTCTTCGGAGCCGATCTTTAGATCCACAGGCGCGTGGCGCTGCGAGTCGTAGATTGCGTTCACGACTCGCTGCATCGTCAGCGGCCGAATCTCAGCGCTCCGCTCGTAGGCGACCGCTTCGCCAAAGTCGGGGTCCTGCAGCATCCCGACCGACGTGCCATCCGTGTCGCTGTCGAACTCGTCCTCCACAAGCTGGCGTCGCGGGTCTGGAGTCGCGTTCTCGGGGTCCGAGAAGTAGCTCTCGCACCACGCCCCCAGCTTTGCCTCCGCCGCGTACAGAAGAACGCCATGAAAGCCCGCTCCCATCACCGAGACCCGCGTCGTCTTGCTAGCGCTGCCCCGGTGGGCGTGGCCGAGGGCCGCCATCAAGCTCGGCATCGACTCCTCCTTGGTGCAGTAGAGCGTGTCGGTCAGTACGCCAGCCTGCAAGTTTGGCTCAAAGACGTTCGCGTCGCTGCTCACCGTATACGGCAAGAAGTTGACCACAACGGTCCCGACGCAGCTGCAGAAAGCCTTGTACAGGTAGCTGTGGTCCTCTACGTGCCCGGGGACGTCGGAGCGAGCATGACGCAGCACCTGAGCAACGTGCTGTAGCCTCGACAGGCAAACATCTTTCACGTACCGCAAAAGGTGCGGCAACTCCTCCGCACTAACCGGCGTCTTCAGGCCTGCGGCGGCGCGAAAGAGGAGATCCCACATGATGACCACCTTCACCTGTTTGTGAAAGATGCCGTTCAGCTCGGTCCGCAGAAGGCTGAGTTGCTGCTGCAGAAAGGCGTTGTAGGCCACCTCGTAGAGCTCCTCACTTAGCACATCCTTCGTCACGTGGTGCTTGCGAGGCAAGACGCGGTGGCACTTGGCCACCAGCAGGAACGCGGGCCGGCAATGCTGCTCGTACTCGGATGCGTGCAGCGTGACAATCGGCGGCGGTGCGGTCCCCTTCTCGACGACGCGTTTATCCAGCTGGATGCACAGCCCTGCCACATTCTCACGGATAAACCGAATGGCAAGCGCGGCATCGGACCCGCCACCCGCAGCGTTATTTGCCAAAGGGGGGGTCGCGGGCTGGTGAGTGTGGAAGCCACCGCCTGCCGCACCGCCGAAGCCGCCAGTCGCACTCGTTGCTGCAAGGCTGCTGTTGCTGAAAACGATGCTGTCCGGCTGCACAGTTACGCCAGGAGTTGTCATCTGACGTCGCTCGCTGAACGGCGATGAGCAGCCGCCGTCGCGCGCTGGAGCAGCAGGGGAGCCCCCTGTAAAGCTCTTGGCCGTCGTCTGCGCATTCGTGTCCGCGATCAGCCGCTCCACACGCACCACGGCATCCCTGACGCTCTGCAGAGCGCGCTCGAAGAAAGTCGCCGTCACGAATCTCTGCAGAAAGGCCTCTACCTTGGCGCTGTCGCTCACGTGCTGGCCCCACTGAAACGTGATCCAGCTGCTCCGCCCCGCCGGCAGCTCGAGGTAGTCCTGGATGGCAGCGCACGCCCGCGCGCAGTTAGGCTCACTCTCGATCCAGCCCTCAATTACAGGATTGCGGAAGACGCTTGATTGCACCAGCCGAAACACCTCCTCTGGCTGCGTCACGACAAAGCTGACCCGCTCGGACTTGACTCGGAGAAGACACACGTTCATGGTCATGGTCCGCCCTTCTGGGCTGTACTTGGTTTCCTTGCGCTGGTACGGTGACTGCTCTTCCGTGATAGCGTGCACGTAGAGGATGTAGCTGCGCGGCATGTCCGCTCCTTCCTCCTTGAAGGAGCGCACAATCGCCGTGACGCTCACCAAGGCAATGTCGACAGCCTCGGCAACGTACTGCAGCAAGTCCTCCGGTACCTCAGCGAGCAGGCGTCCGCTGTCAATAGAGATGTTGACTCCGAGGGCCTCCGACACAGTTTTGGCGCGCCGCAGCACCATGCCCAGTACGTTCTTGTGCTTGTTGATGGCAGAGTAGACATCCATTATGTGCGTAATCGCCTTGGACCAGGACTCACGCTCCTCAAAGCTGCCCATGCGAAACTTGATATCGCGCGGCCCGCGTGTCTGCACCAACATCATAAAGAAGCGGTTCTGCTTATCATCGGAGTAGATGACGTTGCGGATGTCGGCGGCACGAAAGACCTCTATGGGCACGTGCTCCTGATCATTCTTGTACACCTCTAGCCAGCCGTTGCGCTCATCCACAACCCAGAAGCGCTTCTTGTAGCCTTTTAGGCTGTGCCGGCCACGACGCTCCATCTGGCATCGCAGCAGGCCCATGTGCGGCGTGGGGCCGTGCTGCGACACCAGCTCACTCACCGTCCGCTCCATTTCTTTTCACAGGTGTGGATAGGCTGGAGAGGAGCAGAGGAAGGCAAATGCAAATATGTCGGAGGCGCTTCTTTAAAAAGGAGGCTTTGCGTTGACGCGCGGCAGCGAGGACGCTAACGAGACACGGGATTTCTAACTAACGTAAAAGACAGGAAGGGGAGGGCAAGTGGTACAGAGATGTGAGGGGCAACAAAGCGAAACGGAAAACGAAGACACACACACACACACGAAAAAAAAAGTAACATCAAAAGCAGAAGGCTTTCACACATACACACAGAAGGGGGGAGAGAGAGATGGGGGTGTGGCGGCGGTGATGGCACAGCAAAGATACCAAAATAAAAGAAGGAAAACAAACAAAAAGAACGGCGAGGAAGAGCTCTGCAAGGGCAACGTGCAGTACTTGCCAAGGAAAGAGCACAGAGAGGTTCGGCAGAGGGAAAAAAAAAGGGGGATCGCCCTTGTGGTCGCGCGTGCGAAGACGCGTACACTGAGAGAACAAGAAAGTAAGGAGGGGCTAGAAGCAACTCCGCACAAGCGCACGCATGCAGGCTCCTCTGACTGGACAAGTGAACCGGAAAGCACAGCGCAAAGAGGTACCCCGCCAGCACCTCTGTCCAGTTCCCGCTCCGGCACACACTCTGCACGCTACAGCGAAGAGAGGAATGAGCACTAGCCAGTAGAGTGGCGCACCTGGCGTTCGCGGGAGTGAAATGGAGAGAGACGCATACGCACCCAAACACACACGCACACAACGAGACAGTGAGGGAAGAGAGAGAGAGAAGCAGTAAAGTAGTGGACCCACATAAGCCCAGGCGCCTGCGTCCGCTTCCCTCTCTCTCCTCCGCTGATGACAGTGGCACTGACGCAGAGACGTTTGCCTCCATGAAAGAAGCAAATGGCCTCCTGCCACGCGATGGTGGGCTGTTGCCCAACAAGTCCACACAAGAACCAGTGAAGCGAAGAGGAGCCGCTTCGCATGGCCACCCACCGACAAGCGTCAAGGAACTATGGGAGCGGCGATGGTGGCTGTCGATCAACACCCGACCGAAAACAGCACGATGAAGGGATGCCAGACTTCTTCTTTTGCGTGTGTCTCCGTTTCGGTATTTAAGAAACCTCTGACCTACTCACCAGCACGCATGATGGTGGTGCAGCTACACAACGACGCTGGCCTACTTGCTGCGAGCCGATTCACCAAACAACACGGCACACCTACACGCGCACAAGCCAACACACTCAGCCATCGGCGCAGACGCGACTCTTCAGAGTAAACTGTGGCATTAATAAGCCTGCAGCAGCCCATCCCCTCCCTGCCATCTCTCTCTCTTGCCTTGACGCTTTCACTACGGCCGCGCTTTGAAGAGTCGTGTGCGGCGCTTCACCGGTTTCTCCATCGCCGCCGCAACAGCCTCCAGTGACCCACCATGGGTGAGCTCAAACTTGCTCCACTCCTCGAGTAGCGGCGACAGCAGCAGCTCACCCCATTCGCGTGCTCTCTGCACGGCGTCAAACTGCGTTGTCTGCTCTGTCCAGCCAAGGGATCGGCGAATAGCGTGACGCTCCGCCTCCACCATTGACTTGAGCATCTCACGGAGAGCCGCTGTGGCACCCTCTGATGCACCCTGGCCTATCTTGATAGCACTCATTCGCTCCATATACCCCGCCACCGCCTCCACGGCCTCCGACCAGCGCGCCGTAGCAGGAGTGAGGGATGAGGGCAACGTCTTTGGCGCGGCGCCAGCAAGCACACCAGAACCGCTGCCTTCACCTGCCTCAAAGTACCGCGAAAACCACGCCACCGCCTCGTGCCGGTAAGCGTTCCAGACGTCCTGCAGCAGAGTGGCGTACAAGTGCAGCAGCTCCTCCTGCAGCGTCGCCAGCTCGACCCGAGCCGTCTCTGCGCCCGCGGCACACCCCTTGCGCCGCGACGCCTGTCGCTGCAGGGCACGCGCGCGCCGCGTGTGAAGATGAATCCGGTGTGCCCAGGCAGCGTCCACATGGCCAAGGAGGTCGTAGCGCTGCGCAAAGGACCGAACCCGTTCAGCCTCATCATTGAAGGTGCGGATGCAGGCGCCGTACAGCGCGTCGGCACGGAGGATCTCCTGCTGCTGCTCCTCCAGCTTCGCGTATCGGAGCCACCACTGCACGTCGAACGGGAAGGCTTGGATGGCGTTCTGGTAATCTGTGCGCAGCTCCGCCACGTACGGCGCGCATGCTTCCTCCACCTCCTGCGCCGACGGCGGCGTGGTCTCGTGCGCTGCGGCGTGCATTGCCTCGATTACATTGTCCCGCTGTCGCTCCCCAAACTGGATTGCCTCTTCAAAGAGGCGCACATCCTTTGTAACCTGCGACCCGGCGCGGAGAAGCCGGCGCGCCTGTGCGGTAGCGCCGTGGCGCTCCTCCATCGCCGCCGCCTCCACCCACAGCCGCGGGCATAGGGCCGCTTCAAAGGGAAAATTCTTGATTTCCTGCGCGAGGGTGCGCCGTGCCGCATCCAGCTCGCCGTCATCCTCACAGGCGCGTGCGTACTCCATGACCAGAACAGCACGTTGCTGGGCGCCATAAGGGTCGCGGGGAGGGATCTGGAGCGCGCGCTCAAGCACCTGCCGCGACGGAGAGGCGGCAGCGGCCGGGGAGGTGACAAGTGCTGTCGACGCCAGTGCAGCATTTCCGCCCACCACCGCTTCCGGCATTTTGTTGATTGAGCCGCTTGCGCGCAGTCGACTTTCACGCTCTTGGTCGCGGTAGAGCGAGTACAGCGTCAGATAGGCGTCAAAGTCACTCGTATTCTTGCGGAGGCGCTCTTCGTACAACTGAATGGTGCGCAATCGCGCTACCTGCTCAGAGTGCTCACCGTCTCCGTACAGGCGCTCGAAGCGACTGTAGGACGCCAGCACCTTCTCTAATAACAGTGGGTGGTCAGCAACGTGCTCGAGTGCGTTGTGGAAGACATTGCGCGCCTGAACGGCGCTCCCGGCGGCGACGTGCGCCTCCGCCAGCGCAAGCGGCACGCGACACTCCTCCAGCCCCCAAAGGTCCTCGTCGGGAAGTGCGCGCATGGCTGTTTCAAGTACCTTCACGGCTCGCTCGTGATCGCCGAAAACCTGCTGTTCTGTGGCTCCGTACAGCAGCCAGCTTGCCGGCGTGTTGAAGCGTTCGACGCAGCGACGAAGAATGTCACGGCATCCTGCTTGGCGCCGCTGCTGCGCCTCGTAGAGGGCGGCAAGCGCGTATGCGCACGGCGGCACCGCGTCCCCGGCAAGCCATCGATGAAAAACATCTCGCACCCGCTGATCCTGGCCCGCCGCCTGCTCCATGGCGAGGTACTTTACCCACAAGTCCACACTCGACGGCAGCGCCGTCACGCCGCGGCTCCACACTTGACGAGCATGTTCTGCGAACCCGTTCGACTCCTCCAGCTCCGCGTAGTCCCTCCATAGGTTTGCATTCTCGCCGTGCACGGGAACCGCGCGCTCCATGACGGCCCGCATGCGGTCAAAGTCACGCTGCTGCGCCTCCCAACGTGCGTAGCGGATCCAGTTGCCGATCGCCCTAAACCCGCGCCGCACACTCTCCTCCAGCTCTGCGCGCCGCTTCTGGCGATACAAGGCAAGTTCCTCTCGGCTGTGAATCATCACCCGGGCCCCGGCGCCAGACTGGTTCGGGGAGTGGAACTTTTGCATCGCCACAGCGTCCCGGAAGAGCTTCTGAATGCTCACCTGCTCCTCCGCTTGACGACCGTCTCGGTACACGTCACGGCGGCGCATGGCGGCCGCAGCAGGGCCGAGGCGGCGATTATCCTGGCGTGAGCGCTTCATCTCGGCGTCCGCCCAGCTACACTGGGAAAAGCGCAAAGGAGAGAAACAATAAAACAGCAATGGAAAACGTCACCGCGAAGGTGAACGCTCGCGTGCACTGTTCCACTACTCAGGGGAGACGTGAGAAGATGATGGCAGAAAGGCAAGCGTCAGCGACGCAAGCAAAGAGAGATGCACACGTGTGCGGGGAGCAGCGATGAGCCCTGAAATCAACGCTTGTGAGTCAATCAAATCGCCACCCAGACGCTGGTGACTACAACGACAGCGGACACCAGCAGCACGGTCTCTCTGTGTATAGCTTAGACACGACAAGGCGGCCAGTGCAGCTCACATCCAACCACGAGACTATCTTTTTGTCTTCTTTGATCGCTCTTGTCCAGAAAGCAAGCGACTAAAGAGCGTGTGCACTTCCGCGCACGCGTGTGTGCGTGTGTGTGTGTGTGTGTGTGTGTGTGTGTGTGTCGGTAAGCCTATCGTTCTTGACCGTTTTAGCCACGCGCCCACCGACAAGTCCTTTAGTATTCTCGCGTGCCTCTGCAGGTGTCTGATGCTCTCCGTTCCACTGGAGGGGGAAGGAAGAGCTGCGACCGATGTTCACTGACGCTCCCTCTGAAATGGCAGAGAAGCCGTTTGCCTGTCTTTGTGTGGGCGTCGGCGGGTGCATGAGATAGAGATGCGAAAAGTGTCCGTTGCACGTTGCGCAGTGCACACGCACGCATATGTAAAGGGCAGATCATTGCCGAAAGAGAATCGAGGGAAGGCAAAGGGAAGCATAAGTAGTCGACGAGAGCGCGTATGTGCGAGTACATGTCTGTGTACATTTGTGTCTCAGCAGTGAGAAAACCCGCGCATAAGAGGCATTCGCCCGTGAAGCCGCAATATGGAGATGGGCTGCGGGAGATAGAGAGGCACACGGAAGCCTGGGAAGGCTGGAGTGATGCCAAGCTGCATCGTCGCGCGAGCAGGCGTTCACACGCAACGACGTAGCACAGTGAAGTCAGATGATCAGTTGCGCTCTCACTGAGACACGGCGTGTGCAAGGATGGCACATTATACACTCACGCCTACTCATACTTGGGATGACGGGTCGATATGTCCTAGGGATGAGTTGCCGCTATTCCGATGTTAAACCGAAAACAGAAAAAGACACGGAAAGAAGAAAAGACCAATCAAACACAAGATGTACGTCAGCACATGCACACTGCGACACCAGAAGTGTCATTACAGTCGCCAATCGCCACGCGCACGCTCACGCACACGCACACAGACACACACAGACAGACAGCCGGTCTCTATATGAATTACGGTCAAGAAACAAACAAGAAACGCGAAAAGAATAATAATAAAAAAAAAAGGATTAGGCAACCTGGGACAACAAGAAGAGTGGCGGGGGTGGACTCTGTGATAGTGGCGAGGAAAAGATGCATCGCTCCTTCCTCCTCGCGCTCGGCCTTGCCCCGAAACTGCTTCACGCACAGACACGCACGACACAGACGCGCATCTGCATACTACCCATGCTATGACAGCGACGAGACCAAGCTTCATCGACGAATACGAGTCTGAGAAAGTATCGCAGGCAGTTGGGAAGGTGGAGAAGCAAGTCCCCGCTCTCTTCCCTTCCACCGCTGCAAGGCGCATCCTTGCACTAATGGCGGCCGCAAATGCCATCTTTTTTGTTGTTTTGTTTGGGCTTGGCGCTCAGCAGCCGCAGCCCAATCGTCAGCTACAAGGTCGCCCCATGAGGTCCTGGAACTCACGCACCGTCGCCTCACCGCGCACGACCAGGTTGAGGGAGGCTCGGTAGGCTGGAATCCTCAACAGCTCGTTCGCACACACCGCCATCGGATCCAGCGCGCCAGCCGTGAAAGCAGAAAACGTCCTGCGCGCGGCCGACGAGGCAGCCGACACGGTTCCGGCCACGACAACCCCAGCATGCATCTGGGCCGCATCCTCCTCCGCCATGACCTCGCCGGCGCCCATGATTGCGCCGACAGTACGCTGGTATAGAGCAGCAGCAGAAGCGCAGCGCGGCTGACGCTCAGCGGCCATGTCAATGCCGATTCGAGCCGCCGCGCACCAGGCCCGCCACACGTTGCACCTTATGTCCTCTAGGTGCATCTCGCCTCGCTTCTCTGCGTCGCGGCCGGCAGCAGTGGCCCCAGCCTCGCGGTTCGAGGAAGACGACGGCAACTCATCTGCTTCCTCTTTGTCGCCCCCGTCCTCCTCGTTGCGCCGCTGCCCCAGCTCAACCGCTTCTGCCTTCCTGCGCAGTATCAGCGCGACATGGAACAGCGTCGTCATGGCAGTGTAGGCGTCAGCCGCCCGATGAGCCGCAAGCAGCGCGGTTGGCACTTGCGAGTAGGCGTACGTCAACGCTGCGGTGACGGTGCGCACGTACGCGTAGAACTGGTTCTCGAGGTTGGAGATTTCCCCGCAGTAGCCGATGAGCTCCGCCCACGCCGCGGTTAGCTCAGCGTGCACGCCCTCAGCCGCAGCGACTTCATCGCTGCCGTAATCTCGCGAAGCGCGCAGTAGGTCCACCGCCCACTCAACCAGCACCGTGCAGGGGTCATATACAGCTGACAGACATGCGAAGCGAAAGGCCTGCGGCCAAAGGCGCGCCTGCATGAGCGCGGCCACAAGCTTCTCCACGCCGGCCTGGTAGGCGTCCGCCGGGGCACCCTCGACCCACAGATCCGTGCAGTCCAGCGTGCAGCCGCGACGCCACAGCTGGCGTTCGCAGTGGGCCTGATACAGGCGGCGGCGCAAGCAGGGAATGTCTGCGCGCGTCAGCCAGCGAGGGCCACGCGCCGTCGCACCGAGAGTGGGTGAATTGAGGTCAATGGGAGCTGAGGATGCCGAGGTTGACGGCTGCCACGAATACCCTAGCGATAGCGGCGAGCCCACCATAAGCGCCGGGTCGTGAGACGTGCCTTGGGGTGCAGCCTGGCCGGTCTCACCTTGCTCTCCAGCTGCCGTCTCTGGCACAGGCGCAGAGGGCGCGATCATTTCCGCCGCGTGCAGCGCAAGCCCGGCCAGCTCGCTCACCGAGATCCCGGCTGACGCGCTGCGGCGCAGCGGCGAGCAGCGGATGAGCGTGGCCAGGCTCGACATGAGCCGTGCGCACTGGGCGTAGTCGTGGCGGTTCATCAAATAGCGATGCAAACCCATGATGGCACGGTATCGCAGCGCCTCGGTCGCCTCTGTAGCGCTCTTGGTCGGTAGGCGCGCAATGTAGTTGTACCACCGCAGAATCAGCGACTCCTCGAGCTGCGCCGCGCCAATCGTGGTGGCGCGCAGCAGCGCATTCATGTTCGCCTGCGACGCGCAAGCAACTTCGACAACGTGGCCGAGAATCACCTGCAACAGCTCTGCGTATGACGGCAGGCATTTGTGGCGTGTTATAAGGTCAAGTGCCGTCTGCATATCATGGAAGCCGCACGCAACATCACCCTCTGACACCCTCGCGAAAGCGCTCGCCAGCAGTGCATCTACCTGCAGCTCCTCCAGAGCATGGCGCAGCTGTGAAAAGGGGGCTTGCGTCGGCGTGGACGCAGTGACGGAAGCGCACCTGTGCATCCGCTCCACCGCCTCGATGCACGTCGCGAGGTTGGTGTACAGGTACCTGTGAGTGACACAGTGGCTCAAAGTCGTATGCAGCGATCCGACCGTGATGGTGCGACGCAGCACACCGACGGCGTAGAGCTTCGGCCCCAGAGTTGGGTCGGCCGCAAGGAACGCAGCTACGTCGTCAAGGGAGAGTTGAAGGAACGCGGAGCCGGGGCCGGAGACGTCCGTAAGCAGCAAACCTTCCAGCAAAAGCGCCGTCGTGACGTCGCCTGGTGCCTCTCTAGCCAGTGCTTGACACACACGCTCGCAAAGCGCGACCGCACGCTCGGACTGCGTAGAAATCGCAGTTGTCTCCAGCAGCGACAGCAGCTGGTAGTGCTGCAGGAGAGGGAAGCGGTGGGCAAGCTGCTTCACCCAGACTGCACACGCGCGCGCCGTGGAGGGAGTGCCGCAGCGGAGCAGACGGTTCGCCACCTGTATCATGGAGAGCGTGCTCGGCCCCCAGCCACAGGCAACAGAGTCGTCGTCGCAAGCCGCTGTATCGGTCAGGGTTGGCAGCAATGCCGCCACGATCGCGTTAGAAGATGGCTGACTGACGCTATCGTCGACAAGGGCAAGCTGAACAAGATCGGCACCGGCGGCGGGCACAGCATGGTAAGCGGCCACCAGCACTTCCAGGGCTGTGATGAGCCAGTGCGACACCCAATCCGCCGTGCTCAGTGCGGCGTCGTCCTCGCCAGTCGAGGACAGCGCGTGTGCGACAGAGTAGGTGCTCTGCCAGCCCAGATACGTGGTTGTGAGAAAGGTGATCCGAGAGAGCAGCTCGCCGAGGGTGGCGTGCGTTGCGTAGAGGCGGCTGAAGCGGTAAAGCGCGTGTGCTGTCTCGCCAGCTGCAGCCGTCGAAGGCGGCAGCAGCGCCATACGAATGGCTGCGTGCACAGAGGCTTTCGTTGCAGCCGCGTTGCGCTGCAGCGCCGCTGCGTACCCGCTAAGGTGCGCCTCACTTAGAAAGCGTGGTAGCGAGGAGAGCCGTGCTATGGGGGTAGTGGCGAGAAGGACATCCTGCAGTAGATCCGACATGAGCCGCGATCCATGCGGGCACGCTTGAAGAACGCTGACGCCTTCCCAGTAGAGAGCAAACCCATCCGTGTCGTCTGCAGTGGACGGCACAGCAGCGCCCGGCAGGAGCAACGATGCCTCGAACAGCGGTACGTAGTGCACGCGATGCGACGGCAAAAGTGCGCCGCCAACGTACGTGGCGATGGCGTCATCGCCAACCATGTCGTGCGCCATGGCGTAGACGTCCTCTTCATCTACGCCGACCACCACTCGCTCGTTCGCCAGCCGCATCGCATCCGGGGCAGCCTCCTCCAGCGCGTACAGCCGGCACATCTGCGGGCCGCGCTCCACCATTAGCACCGCGTTATCCTGCGCGACGACGCTCTGCATGCGCGCACCCTGGCAGAGATATCCGTGCATGCGACCTGTGCGCAGCAGGTCACCAAACGCGGCGCCACCTGTCGCCTCCATCACCTGCACCACCGTTGCCACTCCGTCCTCGGAAGCCTGGTCGCCACGCAGCGTCAGTGCGGCGAGAGTGCGGGTGCACAGCAAGTGCCCATCCTCCTCCGTACCGACGTCGCTCACGAGGATCATTTTTCGCCCGTCTGATGTCACTGCACACGCGAGTGGAAAGCTGGATTGCGTCGGCGGCGCCACGCTCAGCGTGCAGTGCTGCGCCAGAACCTCGCCAGCGTCGCTAGCTTCCTCAAGCCCGACGATCCTCGACGACGACGGCGCCAGGGGCGGGAGTGCGCTCCAGAAGCACGCACGCCCCCCTCCACCGCTACAGCACGAGACGACGTGCAGCAGCTGTGTTGTGGAGCACTGCGTGGCCCACTGTGCGAGAGGCCCCGGCGGTAGTGCGCAGAGCGCGCTCTTCCCTCCCGGTGCTTTCGCCCCACGACCTGAGAAGTTACCATCGATGGGGCGGAGTATCGCCTGGGGCAGTATTCCAATCGGGTAAGCCCGGGCCAACTTCAGGGTGCCGCTGGCCGTATCATACACCTCCAACTGGCCGTTCCATCGGGTCAGCGCAACAAACCGGCTTTGCTGGACGGCCGTGACAGCAGCGTAAAGTCGCTTCTTGACGACGGCAGGCAGCGCCACGTCTAGCACGCCAGAGGCGGCCCCGTCGCTGCCATCGGCAGCATTCGCCCCTGCACGACCGCCGCCACCCAGCAGCCGGCGAATCCACGTAGAACCACGAGGTGAAGTGCTCCCCTCCTCCGCGCCAGAATCAGCGAAGGATGGCGCGTTCGACGCAGCCGGGCTCGCCAGTCGCTGCAGATCGGCGACAACACTGCGCGTGTCGAGCAGCCGCACCTCCTCGTTGCCGTCACAGAAGGACCGGAGCATGTTGCGCCGGTACTCGTCTCGAAATCCACTGACGGCGGTGGTGCCATCCGCGAACAGCTCCGCGCGCCAGACACGGGAGCCATCGGTGAGAACAACGATGGAAACGGTGCGCTGCGTTGCATCGTCGGGCAGCGCCGCAACGACGCAGGCAGCACTTCCGCTGCCGGCTAAGGCACTCTGGAAGAAGGAGCTCGGGACCCGAGACAGTGGTGCGCACTGAACAACTCGCTCATCTGGGTAGAGCAGGAGATTGCTGTGGCCGGTGTTGTCTGCCTCACGCTGCACAGTCACGTGCGCAAAACCGGGGCACAGCGCCTCCTCTTCGCCCTCTCCGGAAACGCCGCGCTGAACCCAAACGACCGCAACACCATTATCGCCCATGTAACTGCGAGTCACGCCACACGTCACGAGGTCGCTGGGAGAGGCAACAGGCAGCTCAACGGTCAAGAGGCGAGATTGGCAGCTTCGAGCGGCTTTGCTGCTTTGCGTATTGTTCACGACGAGCAGCTGAACCACACTCACATCGGCGTCCAGCCACCAGAGCAGTGCGGCTTGAAGAGACGGCAACGCCACCTCGCCGCGGCAGCTGAAGGTGCAGCCGTGCGCCGGCACGAGGCCGCCACCGTCATGCAGGCGCGCTACACCGTCGTGCGCCGCCGAGCCTGCAAGGCTGGTGCTCGACAGGATGTGCCTGGTCGCACTCGACTCATGGGAGGCCCCCGCTTGCTGACGCACGCGCGCCCGAAATGCCGTACTGACGCGCGACTCGTCGAAAAACAACGTCCCCAGCATTGTGTGTGTGTGTGTGTGTGTGCGTGCCGGTAATATGTAGAGTAAGTGTCTTCGACACCATGCGGCGGCTTCCACTGTGTTCAAAACGATCACTTACTTGCTCTCCTCTTTCAGTTTTTGTTGTTTCTTTGACACCACACTGGCAGGCGCGGTGTGGTACGCGCGAAGCGGATGGTAGATGTTTTGTTGTGGGTGTTGCCGTGTGCGGTATACATGCAAAAAGGCACACGATGCCGCGCCAGCGAAGAAAAGAGAAACGTTAACCACAAGAAAGGCAGAGAAGAGAGGATGAGTGAGGCGAAAGAAAGAGCTGAGCCTGAGCTCCCCGCCCGGTTGTCCAAAAGAGAGCAGAGGCCGTCGGCATAGGCGTGAGCCACATGCTCCAGAACATGATACGCATGCGCGCAAGTGCCAGCGGTGACGCGCAGAGCCCTTCGTAATTTGTGCGATGAGCGAGGAGCCCTGGACGGGTCCGAAACCTCTGCCTTCTGCGCCTTTGCATGTGCGTAAGTGGGTGTGGGTGTGGGTGTGGGTGTGGGTGTGCAACAGGTTCGCCCCGCCATACGCACCCCTCCCCCATCACACCGTAAGCGTGGCTGTGCGCAAAAGCGCTGGTGGTGTGGAGAGCGCGGCAGAGAGCGATGAGCGACTTGAGGGAAAAACGATTCGACGGATATGCCCTTCGGTTCTTCGGCGGAGCCGCACCATCCTGCGCCTCCCTGTGTGGGTCTGCATCGTTTCTCTTTTGTTGGCTCTGTTTCCGGCATGGGCATGATACGGAGCGAAACACTTGCCAAACAGAGCCACAAGAGGGGCGTGGAAACAGAGTGAGAAATAACCAAAAAAAAAAAAACAGCTGTACATCGTCGCAGCGCACATGTCCGTGCTCATAGGCGTGAGCAGAAAGCGGGCAAAGAAGCGTGAAGGGAAAACAAACTATACAGAGGTCGACGAACATAAGGCACGGGAACAGGCCAGTTCATCAGCGCGCGAGGACACCAGCAAGACAATCAAGCAAAAAAGAAAAATGCGGTGCTGTATGACCCTACATTTAGTGGCCAAACCCGTGGCACTCTCCGCTTTCCCTTTCGATCTCTCTTTCCGGAGAAAGCGATTCATGGGCGAAAGCACTCGCAGCCGGGTGCCTCAGCATCTGTGTGGAGGACGGCCATTTCAAGCCTGCCGGAAACGCGGCAAACTCAAAAGAAAAACGAAAAGCAAACAAAAAAAATCAGAACCCACAGCGAACGTCTAAGTAGAGGTGGAACTTAAAAACCACACATCATCATCATGGTATCGGCAGCATGGTGGATATCCAATTGAGCAATACCCGTGTTAGGGCAAGAACACCAGAGAGAGAACGAAAGGTCGGCAGAAACCCAAGTCCACTAATAGCGCATAATTGGCCCTGCTTGAGATGGCGCAACACACACGCGCACTCCCACGCGCTCGCTACATCGTGCTTCCGTCGTGAACCGACGCGGAGGCCCCATCCGGCGGGCCCTGCGAGGCGCGGAGCTCGCAGGCCTGGCGTCGCTGCACCATGGTGCCAAAGGCGCCAGAGCCGGCGCTTTCGACCAGCACCGCCGTCCCACTGTTATCCGTTTTCATATTGCACGCGTGCTTCAGCAGTAGCGTGCCGGTCTTGTTGCGAACGATGTTCTGCTGCGACTCCATGGAACGGCGGGCGTTTATATAGCGCTGCAAGAGCACATCAAGCTCCTGCTTGCGGTACCGCTCAAGATACAGTCGGCGGCTCTCCACCTTCGTGCGCAGCGCGTATAACTCTTGCTGATGGCGATGGCGCGCAGCGTACTCGCGGCGCTCAAACAGACTCATACGGGCAGCCTCGAAGCGCTCAATGTCCCCCACCTCGATCGCTTCGGCATGCGCCTTTTGCGCCTGTGCCGCCACGTAGTCGCGCTGCTTGGCTAGTGTCTGCTGCTTCAGGCGAGACTCGAGCAGCGAGCGGCTGTACCTGAGAAGACGAGGCTGGAAGTTTCGCATCTCTTCCTGAAAGCGAATGAGTTCTTCGTTTTGCCGCTCCAGCAGCGCCAGCTCAGCATCCAGCTGCTCCTCCTCAAATGCGTCGATGCGGGCGTTCCAGGAGTGGTGAAACTCGCGAAACTCTTGGCGGTGCGCCTCCTCGAGAATTCGGCGCTCCTCCATCTGCTGTTCCGTGATGCCGCGCACATGCCGGCTCTCCTCCTCAAGCCGCAGATTCCTCAGCACCTGCTGCACAAGGTAAGCTTCGCGGTACATCGCGCGCGCTTCGCACGCAGTACGGTACGACTGCAGAACCTCGATATGATCGCCCATGCTCGGCTCCAAGTCTTCATCCCGCGTCGCGATACTTTCCAACGCCATGCGGGCCCGCCGCTCCACCGCGTCAAACTCCTCGTCGCGCGGACGATCCAGTGGCGCTGCCGGGTGCGACGAATATGAGTTTAGCGTGCCATCAGGAGCGCCGTTCCCCCTCCGGCTTTGATCGCCACGCGAGGCGGCTCCAGCGCCGTGCGGCGGCACAGAGCTACTAAGGGTTGACGCGGATGTTCTGATGCTTTTGCCTGCGTACGCCGATTGTAAGGACCGTTGCTGCTGAGAGGCGCCACCGGGCGCCATGGAAGACTTCTGCCCAGGGCGCTTGTACGGCACCAGTACACTCATGGTGCCGGGTGTCGAAACACGCGATGCAGCGCGCGAGAACGAGGCGTCGGGATCTGTAGAGATGGTGGTCGTGGAGTTCATGGCTGTTGACGTTTCCGTGAAAAAAAAAAGCAGAGGTGTTTTCTCTTCTTCCACGATCATCCGTTTTGGTTGCTTTCTGCGCGCAAGTGTGTGGGCGGGTGCGATGCGCGGTCAGCATGAGGAGCGCAGCTGTATGCAACGCCGGTGATGGTTTCGGTTGCCGAGTGAGGAAGCGGGGGACAGAAGAGAGGATGGAAACAGGAAGGGCACACGAGTGAGACGATAAACACCAAATACAACAAGGTTCGCAGGTGAGTGCGAATGCTGCATCAGAGACCTCTCCCACCTTTGCACGTTTACGTGTGTGGCAGCGCGTCTTATCGTTACGGTATCTTTTTCTGTCTTCTTGGAAGCTCTCAACAGCGGTAGGGGTAGAGTGGATTGACTGCTATGTGGGGGGATGATACGGGAAACGGAATCGGGGTGGGCTACGTGTACGAGAAGGCCGTGGATAGCGGCACAGCTCGTACAGCAGGCGGTGAGCAGCTGGAAATGAGGTGGGGGTCCAAACGCGAAACATAAGAAAAAACTCGAAAGACGTAGAGATATCTTCTCAAACACACACACAGACAGAGGCAGACAGACGTGTAAGCAGAACTAGGCAAGCGGCTAGCTGAAGAGAGAAAGGCGACACCGCAAAAAGGAAAATGGAAAACCATCGAAAAAAACCTACACAGCGACGAAACCACTAAGCGCCGCGAGAAGCTGTTTTTTCCGACATGTCCCTCCACCGTGAGCAACTCCACACTCAGGCGCATGCACACCCACACTGCTCCTACCGCTCTTGCACTGCGGCTCAATCCTGGGTGTCTGGCACAAGCCACCTGCCGTCGAATCGGGCCATGCAACCAACCGGCTCTCCTTGTCCGCCCTTGCCCCTCCTTCGGGTGCGTGCTGAGAGACCAGCGCCACGCGGGCCCGGCTGCACTGCACGCCTCGACCCAAAGCACGCCGCGGCCCAGGGCCCTGCTCGAGGGCGGACACAGCGGCGTCAGTCGTGCGGGACAGCAGGGGGTGTGGCCTAGGCGCATGCCGGATGAGATCAAGGAGGAGGTCGGCCAGCCTCTCAGGTCAGGGCCCTCCGAGACCCTGCACCCTCCCCC
>NC_018263.1:1579366-1658007 GCF_000227135.1 Leishmania donovani | reverse complement strand
CATTTTCGGGCCCTGGGGCCTGCGTCGAGACGGCGCTGTTGTCTGAGGGAATGGGCTCGCCGTCTTCATCTTCCATCTTCCACTCCCGTCCCTGTCGCCGGGGGGAGCGTGCCTGGATGACTTGCCCGCATGTGCCTCGACAGGTGGGAGATGCTGCCATGAGTGTGTGGCGGCAGGGGCACTCCACCTTCTAACGAATTCACACGCCTCTGAAAGGACTGGGTGTGTCAAGCGGAAGAAGCCCACGAAGAAACACGTGTCTGTGCACAGAGAGCTCATAACGTGCCGCTCTGAAGGAGGCGCCATGGATAGAACGAGCCGAAAAAAGAGCCATCAGAGGTCGCTGCCAGCTCGCACTAGACGCACGCGCACAGCGCTGTGGAGAAGAAATGTACAGAGTGATTTGAGAGGCAGAAGAACGGGGACAACAGAGTAGGAAAATAGAGAAAGAGAAGGAGGCATGAATCAGCTGATTTGCTCTGTTTATCCATTCTCTGTCGCCCTGTATTGGGGCTCTTCATCGCTCTTGGGGGGGGGGGAGGCACCGGTGCAAGCAGCTCTGCTCTTCTTTTCCTCGCAGCTGAGTACCTCGGCCGCAGACGCGGGTCCAGGTTGGTGAGGAGAACCGACGGGGTGCGAATGCGCGAGTGTGAAGCACTCGGGCCCTCTGCGCGCACGTAACTTTCGGCGCAAAGTCAACCACCTAACTGACACAGCCACGTACACAGAGAGAGATTCGCGTCTGGTAACAGCAGTGCAAAGGGAAAAACTTTCGAGCCAAGCAAAACAACACAAAACGAAGATGAAAAGGGGATGTAAAAGAGATGACTCAAACTAACGTGCAGGCATGGAAGGAAAACACAGTGGGGAGGGGGGGGCACTGATAGGATGGCGTTCATGGCCAGCTCCATGTTTTGCAACGCGAACAGATGTAAGAAGGAGGTAGAGAGGCGAGGATGAGCAGTGCAGCACAATGGGGCAAAGAGATGCATCCGTCTACAGCGCCTTTCGCCCTAACCTCCACCCCATCGTTACCATTCACGTAGTAGAGTTTTCTTTCATTTTCTGTCGTCCCGTAAAGCAGTTTGTAGAGAAGGAGTGAGAGAAAGGGGCAGAGGCGAGTTAATTTTCTGGCTGTGCCACAGCATCGCGCAAGTGTGCATCCTGTTGCCCCCACCCCTCCCTCCCTATCTCGCCAGCTGGCTTGGCGCTGGTCACTTCCTCTCCCGTCCTCGGTAGAGCAGAAATGCAAAAGCAGACCAAGCACGATCACGTCATGTGCAAGTGGTGGAAATGGCGGCGTGGAATGAAACCTCTACCCGCGCAGCGGGGGTGAACCCAGCGGCACGCCCACACCGAGACCTCGCCCCTTCCCTCACAGGCACTATCAAGTAGGAGCGACGGCAGCTGGAACCGTGTAGTGAGACCCCACCCCCTGCACAGCCCAACAAAACAAAACAAGCACACGCCTTTGCACTCACTCAAGAAAGAGTGTGTGAGGCGTGTGAGAGAGGAAACAAAAAAAAAACTTTACGCTCAACAAAAAAGTTGACGAAAAAAAGGGGAGGCGCTGGAAAAAACGCCCGCAAAAAAAACGTCTCCGCTGTTCTACCAACGCTATATAATAGATATACAAGAGAGAGGAATATGCATGAAGAAAGTGGGACAAAGAGAGGGAGAGTGAACAACGAAAAACACTCCCCCGTTGCATCCCTGTTTCGTGTAGATAGCTTCGCGGGTAACGATGCTGCATCCTCCCTTTTCTTTTTTCTGTCAGCATGAGAGAATCAGGTAGTAGTGGCGACGAGAACGGCAAGAAAGCGTTCTCCTTGACAGATATCGATGAGCTAAGACATACACGCACGAGTGGAGGGTAGAAGTAAAGAAGTCGAGGTGAGAGCGAACACGTCTACGATATGGCAACGCTTCAAATACTTAAAGGGAGTAAATGCTGCATTTGAAGGTCAGCTCTCTCTTTCTAGGGAAAGAAGCGAGATGGGTGGGCATCATTGGTATGAGTGAAGGAAACCCTTCGATTTCCTGATTCCTGACTGTTCGCCGACCGACCTCGGTCTTTGCTCCGGCCCCTTGTGTGCCAAACAAAAAAAAAAAAAAACGAAAAAAAGAAGAGAGGGGGTAAGGAAAGAGGGAGAGAAAACATGGATGCTATCTCTTTTCGCATCTCTCCTTTCGTTTCGCCCCTCCGGCCAATTCAATCGACGTGGCGCCACTTTGCGCAAGCGTCCCAAGGGGAGTTCAACGGAGGAAAAGAAAAGTGAGAGCAAGCGAGAAGCGGTGGCTAGCTGCGAGGGTGCCAGTAAAGATAGCCGGAGAGAAGCCTTCAGATCAGAAACGAAGACCATTGCTGGTGGCATAAGAAAAAATGACACGAACTCTAGGTGATGCGTGGCTTACTATCTACGGTCTTCATCCCTTTCGATTCGCAGCATCCTGCTTCACTCCTCTTTGTCCAATGGACTGCCCCAAACTCTTTCGCTCTTGACACCTCCAGCTCTACGCGTGCGAACACTCTACACGCTTTCGCAGAGAGGCAAGAGCACAGTGCGCAAACAGAGACGTACAAAAAAACGAAAACGAGAGCGCACACAGGCACACTCACACACATGTTGGTCACAACGCGTCAGAGACCACTGATGCAAAAAAAAAAAGAAAAAACATTTTGAAACACACACACACACGAAAAAAGAAAACAGAAAAGGTGCTAAGAGACAGGGAAAAGGCCTCCGCAACACAAACACACACGCACAAAAAGAGAGCAAAAGCTGGAAATGGCGTGAACGCGCGCAAAAAAAAAAAAAAACTTTCTTTCTTTTTTCTTGTTCTTCCAAACGGAGGATGAAGTCAGAGAAAGACAGACATACAGAGAGACAGAGAGAGACGGAAGTGCTTCGTAGGCAAGTGAGCATCAGCGTCAGCATCTTTTCTTTTTAGTGTTGTTGTTGTTGGAAGCGAACGATTGAACAAAAAAAAGAGACGCGAAAGATGAGGAAAACACTACTACGCCCCGAAAAGGGGCACGGAAAAGTGTGTTTGTGTGTGTGTGTGTGTGAAAAAAAATAGGAGGCATTTTCTCTGCTTTTTCTTGCATCTTTGATTTCTGTTCGCGTCGTGTTGTCGTTCACCTTTGGATGCGGCTGTGCTCTTGAGGGAGGCACACGCTCAGCCACGCATGCAGAGGCAGAGGTTTGCACACACCTACACACGCATACACGCAGAGAGAGAGAACGAAAAGATGTACGTCAGGGAGAGAAAACAAAACGAAAACGAAAAAAAAAAACAGTCGTAGGAAGAAGCATTGTAAAGAGAAAATAAAAAATAAAAGCGACACGCGAAATTGGTGAAGAATGTAGTAGAAGGCGAGCACATGAAGAGTGAGAGAAAGGGGAATGCAAGCCACTCTCGTCGTTGGTTCCTGTCTGAAAACACAGATTCTCTTTCGCTGTCTGCATTTTCTCTCGCTTCGTTTTTTTTTTTGGAGTGTACTGCATTGTCCAAAAGGTTTAGAAGAGAGGAAGATGCGCCTTTGGCCCCTCTCCTCAAGCGTCCCTCTGCACGCTCGAGAAATGAGGAGAGGTGCGAGAGAGATCCTGCGAGCTGGAGAGGAGACGGTGAGTTGTGTGAAGCAAGGAGCGGGAAATAAATAAATAATGTCAAAGGCGTGAAGAGAGAAGTACTAGACAGAAAAAGAGTGACTTTATCGAACAAAAAGAGCACGTGCGTGCGTGTATGTGTGCCTGCATGTATGAGGGCGTGTTTATAGCAGCGGACGAAGTGGTTAGCAACACAAGAAGAACGAAAGCGTGCGAAGCGACAAGAGAAGCATAAAAGCAACACAAAAATAAAACCACGAAGACCTCAACGCAGGTTCGAAGAATGAAAAAGGAGAGAGCAATAAAGTGAAAAGAAGGAGTAGAAGAGGCGAAAACAGTACATGAAAACGGAAAGCGAAGAAAAAAAATACAGATAGTAGGGCATGTCTGCACAAACATACATACGCAGGAGGCTGGAGACGTAAAGCGAGAAGCAACAGAAAAGAAAAAGAAAAACATGCACACACACACAGCAGCGAAAGATAAACGACAGCAAGAGGAAGGGGGGGGGGCAACGAAAAAAAAAGACAACTATGTACACAAGGAACAGCAAACTTCGGAAAATCAACCACAAAAAAAAGGTAGAAGAGAAAATAGAGGGTGAGGAAGCAATAAAAAGGCAAAGCAAAGGCGCACAAGAGGAGGAGAGGAGGATGGGGATTCGTAGGAGTCGCCATTCGCAAGGTGACACAATACACGTCGGAAAGATCAAGTGAGCGCTGGAGTGAAGCAGGGGCGTGCAGGCACGTGTAAACAGACACAATCGCGGAGGCAGTTTTCAGAAAGAAGAAAACGAGCGAGAGAAAACGAAACGACCCCCCACACACACACACACAACCGCCCCCCTCATCCCAAAAAAAAAAGGAACCAGCGAAGAGATTTTCGATTGTGTCTGCCACTGATTGATTTCCTTTGTATTCTTTGTTTTTTTTTCGTTCTCCCACGTCGCCTTTGCTTGTCGTTATGTCAACTTCGGCCCCGTTTGAAACGGATGCTATGTATTTTCGTGTACGTGGATGTGTGAGTGGGTAAGTGTGAGTGCTTCCCTCTTTCCCTCTTCCACATCGTAGCGATGACGACGGTGCTGAGATGCAGCGTTTGATTTATCGTTTCTGTTGTTGCCTCTTTTAGTGTTCGGCTGCACCTCCAACCCTCCTCTGCTCCTACTCCTCCTCCTCCATCTTCCATTTCTTTTACGACTTCTCTTTTCATTTTCGCGTCCCCGCAGGCGGACGGAGGGAGGGAGGAGGGGGTGAACGGCTCAGATGCACGATACCGGATACTGAGACCGCGTGCAGGGGTATCTAGTTTGATGCTGCGCGGAGGTGAGTGGCGCGTAGTGGAGGGTAAGGGAGTAGGGTCAGTGGAACGTACACAACGATACAAAGAAAAAGAGAGAGACGACACGTGTGGAGGCGCAAAGGGAAAAGTGGGGCACGCAAGCAAGCACGCACGCGTGAGAGAACAAAAAAAAAGGCAGAGTATATTCACACCAACGTATGTGAAAATACTAGCGAAAAAAAAGGGGGAGAGGAAAAAAAAGAGAAGGAAGGCCCAAATGAACGTCAAGAGGAGGCGAGAACGGGCCCGGGGGCGACGAAAGAGGTAGGGGAGCACGTCAGGCGAGGAAAATGCTGCGGAAACGGTGGAAGATAAAAGCAAACATACAATGATAAGCGGATCAAAAAAAAAAGAAAAGAGAGAACAGAAAGGCACAAAAACACAAAAGGAAAACAGGAGGTACAAAGAACGGGCAAAAAGCGAGGGGACGAAGTGAGTGCATGTGTGAGTTAGATGACTCGAACTTGTGCGCGAAAACAGAGATAAAAAAAGAGAAAAAAGTCGACGGGCCATCAGCAGCTGACATCCCCGTAACGAGCGAAAGAGAGCGAGAAAAGCGGGGAGGGGGAGAGGGGCAAGAAAAGAAACAAACACAGACGTGGCGTTATTCATTCTTTTTCGTGTCCATGAGAGCATCCCTCCTGCGGACAAGCATATTTCTGAGACACAGACACACACACGAGACGACAACAAAGACGATAAAAAAAAAACTGAGAAAGTATGTCGTCTTTCAAGCGTCTGCTTCGCTTTTTCACCCCCCCTACGGTATACGTTTACGTGCACATTGGGTATGAGAGCACATAGTGTTGTTTCCGTTGCCCCTTGATTTTTTTCCTTCTGAGAGGTGAGGCTCGACTGCATCACGTGTACGCATATGCATGTAAACATTTTGTGCGTTTTTTCTTTCTTTTTTTTTGGAGCGAGCTTGGATTGCAAAAATATAGCGTTAGAGACACAGAAGGGAGGGGGATGTGAAAGGAGGGGGTGAAGAAAAAAGGGAACAAGGAACAAAGAAAAACAGAGTAGAGGGGGGAAAGACACGAATCAGAAAGACACGAACAAGATGGAGCACACGCACACACAGGCACGTGATAGAAACGGAAAAGATAGCTGGGAAGGTCGAGGGGAGGTAAAAATGGACGGGGAGGAAGAGACGGAGTATGCCCTTGGTTTCTCTCGAGTTGGCATCAAGTCTTGGAGATACTGAGAGAGTGGAGAGTTGAGGGACAGAGATAGAATGAGCACGCGCGTGCACACACACATACACAGATTTTGACGAGGACAGAGGCACGTTTGGTACAGAAGGAGAGAGGGAGCGAGAGCCACACGAAAGAAAAAAAGTTTGCAGCATCGTGCTTTTCCCTCCGCAGAAAAACAAAGGAGATAAGTGTCTTTGACACGGAGGACACTTCATCTGCGCTTCACTTACCCGGGCGTTTATGGGTCTAGCCCCTTCTCTCTCTCTTTTCTTGATCTTCGGCAGCTGCTCTCATGGTGTCTTATGGACATGGAGAGAGAACAGGAAATAAATTTCTTTGACATAAAGACAGAGAGAAGGGGGAGAGAGCGTGTATGTGTGTGTGTGTGTGAAGCGAGCCCGAAGCTCCTAAATAGAAGCAAGGAAGACAAAAAATCGCTGGGGAACGGAGAGCAGAAGAACATGAAAGTGTTGAGGACAAAAACGACAAAAAAAGAGGTAAAACTCCATCACAAGCATGCCTCACGAAAAGAGGAAGTGTACGAATCAAGAAAACACACACGCGCACAAGCACACGCACCGAGGCACGCTGTTAGCGGAAGAGAGCACACATCTCAGGATATCATCGCCCTCTGTCTGTCTATCAGGAACACACACATAGAAACACAAACAGAGAGAAGACAAGTAAATCAAGAAAAGCGAAGTGGTGTAGAAGTGTGACGGGAGAGGAACCAATGCAAACGAGCGAGAGACAAAGGTATGGGGGGATAGGAGGGTAGGAGAAGAGAGGAGAGGGGATGGGAGGGGATGAGGATGGGGACAAAAGTCGTTGAGACGGCAGCACAGACGCCCGAGAACAATTTTTTTTTTTGAAAGCTCGCAAACAGCACGACTGAGCAAGAAGATACAAAAGAAAAAGTAAACGCATAAAAGAAGGTGTCAACAGAACACAAACTTGTGTGAGCGTTATATTTTTCATTCTGATCTACGTTACTTGCCCCCCTGATGACGAGGGGGAACACCTCAGCGTCGTATCAGGGTTTAGTACCCCCGACAAGGTGCGAGGAGGCCAAGCAGTCCCACCATCCCTGCTGAACGCCGAACCACTCCAAGCCGTGATAGAGTCAAGCACCTAAGACTTACAGAGGTCAGAGCGATGCATGGTTACTGATGTTGGCGGCCAGGTCGTGGATGGCGTTGCATTGGAGAGACCTGCGGCTGTGAACACGCTTGTGCCATCCATGTGATAGAGTGTCAGTGTTACTCGAAGATGTATCCTACCCAGCAATCACTACCTACTGGTGGGGAGCCTGAGCCACCCTAGAGAGAGGGACGCACCAGGTGGCAACCGTCGAAGTCGTGGGAAGGGTAGAGTGTGGGGCGGAGGCCATGCTCTCAGGTGACTGAGTCGGCATTGCTCGAAGGCGCGTCTACAGCTGCTTCGCACTACGTGACGGGGCCTGTTCCAGGCCGGGAGTAGAGTGGAGTTCAGCTCATGGTGTGCGGCAGAATGGACAAGTCAGAAAAAAAAAAGAACATCTACTTTACTAGCTCTGCGCGCGTGCATCTTGCCTCTTGTGTTTCCTTTTTTATCTGTTCTCCACATACGGTAGCGGTCTGCTGAGCGATAGCGACAGCTCGGCCTTCTTTTTGTTTTGCACACATCTTCGTCTGTCGCTGTGCAACCCTTTCGCCCTTCTTGCTTGTCTCTGTTTCACAGATGTGCCCGAAAACACTTCTGACGGCGCTGAGCTTGGATGACACGTGTAAAGAAAAAAAGGAAAAAGAGCGGAGGGGGCCAGAAGAGAGACCTCCCAAAATTGAAAGCACACAAAAAAAAGCTTGACTCGTCCCCATAGAAAGCACAGAGCAAACGCAGACGAAGAGAAGCGCTGCAGTAGAGGTGGCGCGCATAGCCCCTCTACCCGTCCTCGCCCACCCACACTCACTCTGCCTATCCGTGTTTATGCAGTACTTTCTCCACAAACATAAGCACAAGTGTGAGAGCGACTTCGCCGTTCTTTTTTTTCGTCGTTTTTGCTCGATGTCGATTGTCGTCATCTCGCTCTCGAAGACCGCGTTCTACACCGTGCTGAGAACGATTTCGCGTGGCGCCATGTTTCACTTTGCAATGTGGTGTAGCGCTGGTCATGTGGTGATTTGGTGAGGGTAAAAACGACAGACCCCTCTCGATTGATAAGCAAAGGCAGTAGAGCAACATCGAGTTTCGCTGGCGCCCCTCCAAAACCACGAAGAACAGAGAGGATTCGCTTGTGCAAATGCAGCTTCACATGTACG
Organism: Leishmania donovani; assembly: GCF_000227135.1. NCBI lineage: Eukaryota > Euglenozoa > Kinetoplastea > Trypanosomatida > Trypanosomatidae > Leishmania > Leishmania donovani. The sequence goes on along the minus strand of NC_018263.1, from coordinate 1,649,559 downwards.
CGCGTGTGTGTGATGACGTGCAGATATGCGTATTACGTGGGAATGACGTGCATGCGTCCTTCCATCTAGCATAGCAGGCACGCACATACCCAAGCACACGCACATGCACTCAGTATCTCATCAGCCATACACAATTAATGCCTCACCGAGAACAAACAAACAAAAACATGTGTTACTCACGCCCCACAGCTAGCACTACACCTTCCCCAAGCAGAGATTCAGATAAACAAGTTCAATACAAGAAAAGGAGAGGGCAGGGGGAATGCAAAGAGAGGGATGAAAAAGAGAAACACAGTGAGGCAAGGGAGGCACAGTCGAACGCTCTTTTTCCCCTCGTTATTCAATTGTGTTTGGTTCGCCTTCCTTGTCAGAGTACGTCCGGTGCATCTGTGCGGCCAAAAAGAAAGGAAGAGAAAGAGAGCAAGAGCTAGGTGAGGGGGGGGGTCTGGGACAAGAAAAAAAAATTAACGCACATGCACACGAAAAAAAAGAGCTGCCTCTCACACTTTTTTGTTGGAAGGGGGATGTAAACACAGCACAGCAAGCGAAACGGGGTAGGGATGAGGAAGCACTCAATAAAAAAAAAGCAAAGAACAGAAAGCGGCAAACATAGAACGAGGCTGTGATCACACATAAAAAAAAAGAAGGTGTCTGACGATAGACAGAAGGGTAGCCCGATATAAAACACGGAGATTCAGAATGGAAAAAAGGAGGGTAACACGAAAGAGGAAGAAGTGGGTATGAACAGAGAGTGAAAATGCGCGAGTAGGATCGTCACACAAAGAGAGTGACAAAAAGGGGGTGTGGATGGAAGGGAAGCCAGCGTCTCAGTTTTCTCTGTTGGAGACACATATCACAGTCACGTTCAGCGAGAGAGAGAGAGACGAGGAGTGACGCACGCACACACACTCACTTTTTGTATCCCCGGCTAACAGATGCCGTCGTGGAAGAGGAAAACAGAAAGAAGCGGAAAAAGGGAGAAAAAAATCTTGTTCGCTCGCGCACGTACTCAAGCGTAATCACACACACTTCATGCAAGAACTCACGCAAGGGTCCGTATCACATTCAAAGCAGAGGGGGGAGAAGAGCTGAAGATCGAGGACAGAAAGACAAGGGCCGAACAAGAAACACAAAGAAAAAAATGATCTTGAGAGCAAGAAGATGATAATAATAATAAAGAACAGAAGAGTCGCACGCTTGGAGAAAGAAGAAAACGAGTAGATGAGCGAGTTGCAGAATCAATCAAAAGGGGTGAAAAAAAAAAAACAAGGCAGACGCCAACGAGACGAAGTGAGAAGAGATAGGGAGCAAAGCGGGAGAGGTAAAAAAAAATAATGGGAGGGAGGGAGGGAGGGAGGGAGGGGGGGGGGCGGGTGAAACAATAATAGTGTTTTCTTTTCTATAGTCTTCTTCTGTAAGAAAAAAAAAGAACACCTTGTTTCTGTCCTTTTTTTTCCCCCCTGTGCTTCTCAACATCGCACTAAAGAGAACGCGCACGCGGAGTAGATGGGCAAGTATCGACGAGAGCGAAGAGAGAAAGATGGAGAGAACACATGCGAACAGAAACGTCCGAAAAGAAAGCCAGAAAGGAGAAGTTCAAGAAGCAAGCGCGCGAAAGAAGAAAAAAAAGAGGGGGAAGCAGACCCAAAGAAAAAAAGGGAAGTAGGCAAACGAAAATGAGAACGACGTAAAGACAGCGTTTAAAATGAAAGCAAGCAAACGAAGAAAAAAGGGGCCTTCAGGAGTGACAGAGCGGCTCGCACTTTCTCTCACGGGGGCTGCCTCCCCACCCCTTCCCTTGTTTTTTTTTCTCCCCGCAAAGGGAGAGAAAAAGAGAGACGGGTGAAAGACCGACAGAGCCACGACACGAGCCGCAGGAATGGAAGTGCTAATACGGGAGAAAATGAGAAGACTGAATCAAGAAGAAAAGAGCCCTTTCTTAGAAGCACACACATGAAAAGTAAAAAAAGCGAGAACCGCGGAAGCGTATATGAGAATCACATGGTAACACCAAAGAACTCAGGGAGTTAGAAAAAACAGCACTCGGAGAAGAGAACAGGAACCGAGATGAAACCGCGAAAAAAAAAACATGAAAAAGGGGAGAAGACCACCGCATGAGAGGCAGTGAAGGATGGAGATAGGGGGCACTCCTATATAGAGAGAGAAAAAAGGGGGAGCATTCAAGACAGAGGGGGGAAGCACAAGAGGGATGTTGATAGTTTCTTTAATATGAAACACGCACACGCAGAAAGCTAGGCATTAAAGGAAGCAGAAGTAGAGAAGAAACAGGAAAAAAAAGACTTAGAAAGGGAAGGAGGAGAGTGCGTCACCACCGTAAAGCAAGAGACGAAGAAGACAAGTAGGCAAGAAAAAAAAAGCGAGACGTTGAAGAAGCAAAGTGGGAAGACATACACGCACAAACCTCAGCCACTCAAGAAAAAAGAGGACGCTGCAAAAAGATGTGAGAGATTGAGGGCGCACTACAATGCCTGTGTCAGCTGTTAGGAATACGTGCGACTGTAAACACTTCATTCTTCGTGTTCCGCGCGTGTATTTGCGCCCCTCGATATCCCTCCTGTGTGCGTGTTGTGTGTGTGTGTGTCCTTGCCTTCCGTTGGTGCGTGGGATGCAGGTGGTCACGATCACAGACGCAAATAGAGAAAAAGGGAGGGGGCGTAGGGAGCACAAAGAAAAGTAAAAAGCAGCTCTTTAACTGTACGAATCTTGAAAGCGTCTGTGTGCGCGTGTGTGTACAAGCGAAAGGTAAATAAAAAAGAGGGCGAAATCAAGGAGGCGGAAAAGTATTGCTCGCTCTTTTCTCTTTCCTTCGATTTTGTTCCCACCCGTCTTTTCCGCCTACTTCTCTTTTTCTACTTTTCGCAGGAGGAGAGACAGTCGCGCTCTTTCTCGCCCTTGTCTTTTGTTTTCTTATTTTTTTTTCGGCGCTTGTTTTCTTGTTGCCTTTTGGTGTCTCGATCGATCATTTTACAGAGAGATTTAATTCACGTATGTACAGAGGGAAGAGTTTATTCGTCTCATTGAGCGGAAGAAAAACAATTAAGAAGAGGCAAGAAAAGAAACGAGTGCATGTGCCAGTCTCCTCCTCCTCTCCTTTTGTGTGAGTGTGTCTTTGCAGATGGGCAAAACCGCGTGCACACACGTAGAAAGAAGATGAGAGAAGAGACCGAGGACAAAATGGAAAATTCAAAATAAGACGACACTACCGCGTAGAGACCTCGATGTCTCGCACTGCGTTGTCCTCTCGCGCTCCCATCTTTTTGCCTCTACTGCGTCTCAACGAGAACGGCGAAGATGTCATAACGAGCACCCAACAAAGCAAAGAAAAAAAACGCCCATCATCGTAAACCACAAGAACAAGAAAAAAGAAAAGATACTTACACACAAACACACAAGACATGGGCAACAACAGGAAGGAGAAAAATAGATCGAGCGGGAATTGAAGCGAAGTAAGGGAATCAGGGACTGAAAATTCAAAACAAGCACACACACACACACATTGCAGTAGAGATGGAGAGCGGAAGAGCGGAAAGGAAAAAAAAAATGAGACAACACAAAAAAAAAACAAAGAGCTAAGAGAGAAAAAAGATAGGCCGAAAAGGAAGACAAACAAAAAAGCGGGAGAGAGAGGCAGTCCTCGTTGGGCCAAAGAGGAGAGAAGTACGACGCACACAATATCAAAAAAGGAGTGGGAGAGCAGGAACACGACGACAAAAAGAAAAAAAACGCGCCAAGAAGCCAATAGAGGGCATATATATATATATATAGTTAAAGGCGAAAATAAAAAGAGGAGGAGAACCCAGAGGAGGGACCGATGAGAAGCGTTGGAGGTGATGCGAGGCAGAGAAGAGAGGCACAAAAGCCAAAACAAAAAAAAGAGAAAAAGGGCAGTTCCTCTTTCAAGTAAAACGGGTAAGTGTACAGAGAGAGAGAGAAAGCAAAAAAAAAGAGCAGGGGAAATATATTAAAAAAGATATAAACGGGGAGCTGATAAGAACTCACGCGAGAAAAATGTGCAAAATATTTTTTGATAGAAGACAACGGAAGCGAACAAGAAGAGGTGTGCAGATAGGAAAGAGAAAGGCGTGGAGGCACAGTCGCGAATCCTCGATATACATCAGTGTCTAGCCCTTTTGAGGGGGTTCTTTGATTTTTACCTTGATTGCCTACTTCTCTCGTTCCCTCCTTACTTCTTTTTTTTTGCCCCTTTTCGGAAATGGAGGAGCAATAACAGCAAATAGTAGTACGTGGTGTCTAGAAACACAAAGACCTGTTGTTCTTGTTTTTTCTTCCATGTGCGCATGCGGAGTGAAAGAAGAGGGAGGCGCCTGTATGAGCGTTTTTTTTTGAGGGGTGCCATAGGCAGTGCTGCAGATGAGAGAAGTCGCTAGCTGCATTTCTAGAGGCACGCAGTGGCAAGCACATAGCGAAAAATAAAAATCAAGAAGCGCCGAAAAGAGGGTAGCAAGGAACACAGGCAAGCACGCGTGCGGGGCGGAGATGCGGTGATGGTCGCTTTGTATTGTGTACACAACACACGCAGAAGGCAAGCGGAGGCAGAGCAAATGAAAAAAAAATAATAATAATAATAAATTAAAAAGAACCGAGAGAGAGAGGGAGAGGGAGGGAGGGAGATCGGGCATTGGAAAGCAGTACGGACAACAAAGCCAAAAAATGAAGCGAAGGAACGAAAAGGAAAAAAAAAACGGAAAAAAAGGTGAAACACGCAAAAGCAAAAGAAAAGAGAAAATGGAAAAGAACGTACAAGAAAGCGGGGAGACGGAGAAAAAAGGTCAGAGAGAGAGAAGGGCGGGTGGGTCTGGCACAAGTAAAGCAACTGCACTTGATGCACCCCTATCGCCCCCAGTTGTCTTTGTTGCTCTGCTTCTGTTCGTGGCGGTGATGGACTCAGAGACGGTGGTTGGAACAAGAGCATCCCCAATCACTCTTTTTATCTCCCCTTTTTTGTTCTTTGTGGGAGTGCACGTCCAGCCGTGAACTCTCTGGCTTCGCAAGTCGCAAAAAAATGGAAGAGGAAGAAAAAAAGAAGAAAGAAGCGAAGCGGCCCTCGTCAACTCGTTGTGCTGTGTTGTTGTTTTGTGTCTTTTTTTTTTTGCCCCTTCGCAAAATGGGAAAAAAAAACTCACACTGGTGAAGGGGAAAAAAAGAGAACCGCAAAGACCTGTAAAGTAGGTCTGAGGAGAGCCAGGACACACGTGCACCGGCGCGCACGAGGCGTGCAGGTGACTGGCACTGTTGGTGTCGATTTTCATCACTGCAGTGTGCGTTCGCGCTCAAGGAGACATGACGGTGGCGCAGGCGTGCGGCGGCTGAAAATGGCACAGGATATAAGGCGACATCCCAGCGGAAGCCATCTCAGAGTGGTAGTCGTGCATGCAGGGAACCGTGCCGGCGCTGGCGAGCACGTACGATGAGGCACCGAGGGGTTGTACGGACGCTGCAGGAGCGGCGACGGCGGCAGGGTTGGAAGCTGTGGTGGATGTGAACCCCAGCGGCACATGCGCGTGTACGAGCGCTCCTCTCGGCGAGAACGTGGGTGAGATGCTCATTCCCGACGGCGGGTACTGCTGCTGCGATGCAGTTGTGGTGGGGGAGCAGTAGGTGCCACCGGCCGGATTCTGTGCGGTCATGCCAAGCGGTAGGAACGCGTGGCCGACGTTTGGCGCGACTTGGTGAGTCACCTGTGTGAAGACTGGCACAGTGCACTGCATCACCTGCCCAGTGCTATTGGTAGTGTACACGGTTGAGGCCGCGACGGCGGGGTAAGTGCTGAACGCCTGAGGGGGCTGATGCTGCGAAGAAACACCGAGAGTCGACACCTCCATTTCCACCCCCACCATCGACTCTAAGGGTGCCACGGTGAAGGGAACGGTGGCGGCTGGGGCAGAGTGGACCGGGTGCATCACAAACGGGCTGGCAGGAGAGCATCCCATCGGCACGCTCAATGGCGAGGCGGTCATCATCACCGGCTGTACGGTGGTAGTCGTGGCCATAATACACGGCATCGGCGCTGGCGCGGCAGACACAGCCGGAAAGCAGGCGGCTGGGGTGGCGGTGCACGGGCACGGGGCAGCGCTGCGGCACTTGGAGGCGTTGTTCAGGAACGGATGGCGCAGCGCTTGCGTGCAGCTCAGTCGCTGCGACTCGTCAGGATTGAGCAGGTCGCAAACCAGGTCCACAAGCAGCTCCAGCTCCTCCGAAGCCCCGTCCACGTCTGACTCGCCGTAGGGAGTGGCGGTTAGCAGAGCGTCCTCCTCCGACTTGGTGCTCGGGACATCGGCAGTAGGGTGGGACCAAAGCGGCTGGTTGCCGGCGATGTGAGCCTCTTGCAGCTTCTGCATCTGATGCTTGCGCCACCGCTGCAGCCCCGCCTCGCGGGAGGAGAGAATCCACTGCCGCACGTGCTCCCGCCGCGCGTCGTGCGACATGTACACCATGGGAAGCTGGAACTGCGTCGCCAAGCACCCTAGTGTGAGCGCCGCCTGAGAGGGATGGCCGACGTGCTGCACAATCAGCGAGAGCTGATGCTGCAGGCTCTCGCCCGGGAAAAGCGGTTTGCCGGTGAAGAGCTCGAAGAGGACGCAGCCAACACTCCAGGAGTCGATCGCAGTGGTGTATGGAAGCCCACACAGCACCTCCGGCGCGCGGTACCAGAGCGACTGCACGTCGTAGTACGTGTTCTCGTTAAAACGGCGCACGGCGCCGAAGTCGATCAGGCACGTGCGGCAGTACGGATTGGCGTCGGGGTTGAACTGCGTCCGTTCCTGAGACTCGCTATCCTTGTTGCCCAGGGTGTTGCGATTCACACGGAGGTCGTTGCGGGTGTTGTTGCCGGTGCCGGAGGCGCCGACTGCAGCAGCTGGCATGCCAAAGAGTCCATCGAGGCTGCCGCTGTGACGCATGCCAGCACCGCTGATCGAAGCTGTGGCATCGCCACTGCCGCGCTGTCCGTGTTGTTGTTTCGAGTAGCCCCCAAGACGGTTGCCGGTGCGCGGGGAGAAGCCCATGTTCAGATCGCCGTCCTGGAAAGCAGCGCTGTGCGTGCTCCCAACGAGGGAGTCGATCGAGCTCGTGTTACGCCACAGCTGGTTGTGAACGTTGGCGTTGGTGTCCAGCTTCAGGGCCTCCTGCCCGGGAGCCAGCGCGTTCGGGAAGTTGTTCTGCTCGCCGCTCTTGTTCGACGACCGGCTGCTGGCATTCTCGCTGGTGAAGGGCCCCAGCATGGGTGAGGAGGAATCCGAGCTGACGGGAGTGCTTCGGCGCAGCATGATGTTCTCGGGCTTGATGTCGCAGTGAATGTACCCGCTGTTGTGGAGCGAGGCTAGCGCGCTCAAGACGCGCAGAGCGACCTGACGCACTTCGCGCAGTGACAGCGGACCAAAGCCGCGATTTCGCAGTACCTCGAAGAGGTTTCGGTCCAGCAACTCCGAGACGATGCACACATGCCCGGCGTCCTCGAAGGAGTCCAGAATGTTCACGGAGTCTTCGTTTTCCTTGAGGCAGAGCAGTGCGCTGATTTCGTTCAAAGCGGAGCGACGGTACGCGGCGTCACTCTGCGCGACCTTCACAGCGACATCCTTGCCCATGACGGTATCGTAGCATCGAATCACCTGTCCATACGTCCCTGTACCGAGCACCTTGTTTGGGATGTAGCGGCCCTGCTGGAAGGACGCCGGCGGTCGGTAAGACTTCATCATCATGAAGCGGGAGAAGTGCACACAAAGCTACGGCCAGTCGCGGACAAAATAAAAGGGGTGACGTACCTTCGTATTAGTGGTCGTAATAGTGCGTAGCAGAGGTACGCAGGGAAGCAAAACAAAACAAAAGGAAAAACGTTCGTGTGAGCACTTCGAGCCAAAAAAAAAAAATCGGAACAACCTAAGAGAGAAGAGCGCACAAACACGGGAGAGAGATCTGGGAATCTGTAAAGCAAACGAACAGTGAAGCCAACAAACAAAAAAAAAATGCAGTAAAAGCACCGAAAACGAACGAAAACGGAAAAGAAAAAAAAGGTGAAAAGGGGTGGAAAAATAGAAAGCGAGAAAGCACGAGAGAAATGAGAAATAACCAATCAAAGAAAAAGATTTAAACGAAAACGACAAGAGAGAAGAGAGGCAAGCGAAGGAACGCAAAAGAAGAAAAGAAAACGACGCGTGGAAAGCGAGAGAGGTTACAGGCAGTATGGAAAGGGGAGAGAACAAGAAAAAAAGATGTGCTATCCCTTTTCTTTCTTTTTTCTCGCACTTTTTTGAGGAAGGATAACTCTTCACTGCGAAAAAAAAAAACAAGCAAGTGGCAAAAAAGTGGGACAAGAGACGAGTAAACACTGTATAGCGTTGCGGTTCTTTGTTGTCACCGGAAAGGAAACCAAATAAGACAAAGTCACCGGTTCGTTGTCAAAAAAAAAAAAACTAGGAAAACGCGCGCTATGGCAAAACACGCTTTCGTTCGTTGCTTCTGTTTTCTTTGTGTGTCCGTTAAGCTCTCCCCCTTTTGCGTACCTATAGCCTCCTCTTGTTTTTCCCTTGGGAGGGGCGGGGGGGGGGGGGGCAAATCGAAATGCACAGGCGCTACAGTTCCTCCCTCTGTGGCTCAGACAGAACAAGGGGAAATATATATATATATATGTGGGTGGGTGTGTCTGTATTCTCTTTTCCGCTGTGTTCTCGTTTTCCTCGTGTGTGTGTGTGTGTTGGTGCCGTCTCGCTGACTGCCTCCCTAACGACTTCTGTTTTCTCTGTTTTGTTGTTGGGCAAATGAAAAGAAAGGGAGACAAAAGAGACGGAGTCGTGGCTCAACCTGAAAGAACAAATAAAGAGGAACAACTGAGAGAATCCGTTCAAAATACGCACACAGGGGGGGCGGGTAATAAAATAAAGGAGAGGTGGGGGAAAGGAGAAGACGGTGCGAGGGGCAAAGTACGTGATTGGAGACAGAAACACACACACACGCACGCACACACACACGAGAAAAAAAAACAAAAGGTGGGTGAGTGGATGATTTTGCAGAAAGAATGTGATGAAGCCGTACGGAGTGAAGCAGAGAGAAAGATGAAAAAAGAGAGGAAGGGTGAGATCAAACGCACACGAACGCAAAGAAACAGGAAACACACACGCGCGGCAAAAAAAAAGAAAAAACGCGACGAGAAGGCACGACAAGTAGAAACGAAAAGAGCAGACAACAAAACGAAAAAAAAAAACAATTCAAGACAAAATGAAAAAAAAATAATAATAATCAAAAAAAAAAAGCAGTGTCACACTCACCGCACACAAGATAATAGGAAGAGAGAAAACACGGCAGTAAAACAAAAAGGATAATAAGCACGAAAGGCAACAATATATATATATATATATAATATATAATATATATAATATTATATATATATATATATTATTTAAAAAGAGACAACAACAAGGCAAAGAAAAAAAGACAAGTCACACAAAACCCACGAAAAGAGAGCGAGAGCGAGAGTCGATAAAGAAATCGAAACGAAATACGGCAGAAGACGAAACAAAAAGAAGTTCAGTAAGAGGGAGGGAACTAAGAGAAAAGAAAAGAGAGAGGCGGGGAGGAAGGGAGGAAGGACAACCGAAAAATGCTAAAAAAAAGAGAATGTGTGTTTTTTTTTTCGAGTCGAAGTGGAAAAATCGTGAAGACAGAGCGATCCAGGCAGAAGAGCGAAGTGGAGAGAGGCAGAGAGCAGCATGCACTCACGAAAAGAAAAAACAGAAGAGAAGCATGAAAGAAGGGCAATAGTCTCCCTTGTGATCTTCCTTTTTGGTTGTTTTCCTTCCCAGGTGGTGCTGCTGTTGCTCCTCCTCCACTCCTGAACCCTTCCTGCTCTTTTCCTGCGTGTTTCTCTGCTTCAGTGGCTGCCCTTGTCGAGATGCTCTTTCCTTTTTGTTCGTTTCCTATTCGCCTGTTCCAAGACAAGTGCTGTTGAGACGGTAACAAGAAGAAGCGACGAGATGACGTTTTCTCCTCTTCGTTTCTCCTCCCTTCGTCGTTTAAAGACGAGCCAAAAGAGGGGGGGGAGAAAACAACAAAGGGAAGTAAAGTTAGGAGTATCACAGTTGAAAGCAAGGAAGAAAAAAAGCAAGAAACTGAGGAGTGAGAAGAGGTAATGAGGCGTGCAAAGGCGCTCACTCCACACACAATCAAGTAGGCTCGAATTTGGAAGCGGTTTCGATGCTTTATTCTCTTCTCTTGCTCGATGGGGATTCCCCTCCCTTGTTGTTTTTTCTCTCTTTCGGCTTCAAAAAGACAACTGAAGCGGCAATGGAAATTGGGAAGGTTCACGCTATGTACGAACCAAAACCGTCGTGCGCTTGTGTATGTAGGCCTGGGTGTGTCGGTGTATGGAAGCTTCGCCGTTGCGGAAGGCGTGAAAAGCACTTCGTCTGGGTCCTTTGAAAACAAGGGAGAAAAAGAAGGGGATAGAATTCTCTGTGTTAGCAGTGGCGGGTCCGTCTTGTGTGTATATGACTGAACCCTCTCCTTTCTTTTTGTTCGCGGGTGTGGGGGGAAGGAGGGTGGGCGTGTGTGTCTGTCTGTGTGATCGTGTCCGCTATGGTCGCGCCGTGTACACGTTGCGAGTCGCCATGAAAACCCGCTACAAGTGATCGAAGGTGCGGGTAGAAAAGCAGAGAGACAGAGAGAGAGCTGAAAGGGGGCGAAAAGGGAAAAAAGCTGGCTTGAGCACGGGGCGTGAACTGTATGTGTGCGATCAAGCGCAGTATGGTGAAAGGGTGAAGGAGAGAGAGGGAAGGTGAGGGAGGTGGTGGTGGGTGGTGCGAAAGCAAGAAGCAGCGGAAGAGACGACAAGAGCAAAAGAGAGAAACAGCACAGTGGAAGAAAAACGATGAGGCACAGTTTCAGCTGTCACGTAAGCAGTGGAAGAGAGAGAACGAAGAAAAAGGAACTGAAAAAGCTTGCGCGTACGCACGCTCGACGGCACAGCACTCTGCTCCTTGTTGTATGTGCCAGCGGTCGGTGGGGACGCACTGCCGTAATGTAGTCGACGGTGATCTGTGCGATCCAGAAGCGTATCTTTGTAGAGGCGATTGCGCGAGGTGCTGGAGTGGAGTCGAAGGATCGTGAACAAATCAACAAGTTTCCGTTCCTTGACAGAGGTTAAGGGGCACCGGGGAGAGAGGGTGGGGTGAATGCTATACGTATAGATGGGTAAAAGGGGGGAGACACACTGTTGCACTTTGGTTCCTGTGTCGCCGGCCTTGCTTTTTCTCCTTTTATTCTTCGTTCGTGCTTACGGTATCTTGGTCGTTGACAGAATGGTGTTCGGTCTTTAAGTTCACTGGTAGTGCTGATGCAACCGGGCGTGGGTGCTTGTTCGGGATGGCCGTAATGGACGTAATTGTCACTGGCACTCAGTTTCGTAGTTTCGATCGTCAGCTCTGTCTTTATATATCAAATCCCTGTTTTTCGTAGCTCCGCTCGGGTACGTACAAGATAGAGTGCTCAAAGATGATGATAAAAAAAAAACGGTGAGCTATACCCTCTAAGAGGTCATGCACGTGTATGTATGTGTTTGGCACGTATGCCCTGCACGTATGAGGGAGGTATGAGGGAGGGAGAAGGAAGGGGGGGGGGGCTGCACGGAGGGGAGAGAGGGGGGGTCCAGCAGTGTGTTTTTGGTGCGTTTGTGAGGAGAAAAGGTTGTGGAAGAGCGCACAAACACGCAAAGTATTAGTGAAGTTGAATCCGAACGGTGATAGGCGGCGAAAAGAGACAAAGAGGGAGAAAAAGAGCAAGAGAATAGCACGGGCAGGAGAACGAGGCCACGAGGTGAACGAAAAGCCGTTTACGGAAACAGGCGTTTCCTGAAAAGAAAACGCACGCCCTAAGGCAGCGCAAGATGCGTAAGAAACACGGTGCGAAGAAGCTTATTTCTTTACCCGCTTGTGTCGCTCCTTTTCTGCGTTTTGGTGAATCGCTCGCGCTCCTCTTTTCTTTATTTCATTGAAGGGATTGTGCGGCGTGTGCTGTCTCAACCATCAAGGGCCACCCGCCTTGGGCATCTGATGATGCGCACCCTTGTGCCATCGCTTGTTGCCTCGCACACCAGCGTGGCTGCACGAGTGGGAACATGGAAATCATCACAATAAGGAACCTTAGGCTCTCGTGTTGCCTTCTTTTCGCTTTGTCCATCTCACATCTTCACAGACTTTAAGCAGTGATGGCTTCGCGAGCGGTCTGTTCCACCACCAGTCCAAGGTCCACACGCCAGAGCGCCACAGTGCAGTCCTTACTCGCAGACGCAAACAAGTATACCAGCTGCTCCTCTGCAGCCAGCGATTCCGAGCTGCTGTGTGGGGCCGGCGTGCCTGCGACGTAGGTTTCGCGCAAAGGCGATTCACTGAATTGTGGCAGGCTGCCCTGCGTGAGGGTCGTCGAGTTGGATGCAATGCAGGCCGTGCTCTTGGTTGATAAGGCGCCAGGCAAGCCGGCATACAGCCTTGGCTTACGCACGTCAAACCCAAACGCCGCCACCCGCGCGATCGACGGCGGTGCCGTGCGCACCTCATTTATCGTCTCTCTTTGGTAGCTGAGAATGCTGACGATTCGCCCATCGCGCGCGTCGTACAGCCGCAGCGTGCTGTCCCAGCAGCCAGCCACGATGAGATTCCTTTGCAAGAAGACGCTACCAATCCCTTTGCGCAGTGTCACACTCCACACCAGGTGCACCTCCAAGAGGCCCTCCGCTGTCGCCGAGACGTCATAGCAGTGCATGCCTCCTTCCGAGGAGCAGGCAAGCACGCGTCGCCCACTCCACCAGCAGACCAGCGCCGAGTCGGCAAAAGCGCGGGTGACGTTGCGCACCCGGGCAACAGGCAAAGATCCACCAGCGTGACATGCCCCTCTCGGCTGGTCTGCCACGTCAATCACGTCCGCGTCGCGATAGCGAGCCAGCACGATGTGGCCGCTCTCAAATGCGACAGTAAGGTGCTGCGCGTCGTGGCACATGGTAAGGCGCATGATCGTGCCTCCCTTGAACGTGGGGCACGCCGAAAAAGTGCACAAGCGCCGGACTGAGAAGTTGCTGGAGGTTGTGGTGGCTGCAGGGTCAACGTAACACAGGATCGAGGCGCGTTCGCCCCTGGAAACCACAGAATCGGGAAAAGCTGAGGATGGATAAGGATGGTGAAAATCACTTTCTCTCGAGACTCTGGTGGACTTCTGCTTCATCTTCGCCTGCCGTTGCTCCTCTGCGGCTGCTCGTGCAATGAGAGCGTCCATCGGATTCATCCCTGACGTGTTAACCTCTTCCTCCTCTTCCTCATAAGCGTTCGCATTCCCCGACGACGAGCGGGGATCGTCAGAAGCTCCTTTTCCTTCCAGCTCTCTTGAATTCGTGAGACGCGCGGTGTTGGGCTGTCGCCACGACAATTCCCAGATTGTCACCTCACCTCCCGACTCGTGAGGAACGGCGAGGTACGTCCGCGTGAAAGGGCTCGCGGCCTTCGAGATGCTCTCCACTGGACAGAAGCCGTGCTGCGGGGCTGTGAGCACCACGACAAGCTGCGGTACTCGGGTGGCCGGTGAAGAAGCAGGTGCATCAGTGCACTGGCGCTCCAGGCACCATATGTACACCCGTTGATCGCGGCAGTGTGTGTAAAAGCAAATTGTCGACGAGGGTGTGAAGGCGGAACCCGGCGCACCGCTATCCAGAACGTCCCCCGTTGAAGAAGACGCCTGCTCAGAACTGACGCTGTGGGTTGGTGCCCGTCGGGAAAGCCGAAATCGCGGCCGCCCTGGGTGCGCCCAATCACTGGTGCCCCTTGCGGCATGGTCAAAGACGGCGGGGCACACAGCACCGCTCGATACCTCTGCATCTGAGTCACGCGCCAATGCGTCCGCAACAACTCTTCCGTTCTCCGTGACTACCGTTGGCTGTGGAGACGAAAGCGACAAAGGAATGAATCCCACGGACAAAATGCTCTGACTGTGTGGGCCGAAGGCCGGAGTACCAACTTGCTCCAGCAGCACCTCGTTTTCCGGCATCAAACCACCTGCTACGGGCGTGCCGCAATTACGACGGTGTTGTGAGATGCCACAGAGCTGCCGATGGGCTTCCGTCAAGGCGGAAAACGAGATCATCTTGCGCCTTGTGGAAAGGTTCCACAACACTACGAGGCCACCAGCATCTCCCGAGAGGAACCAGCTTGATTCATCCCGCTGGTAAACCTCCGATGGGTAGAACCTGCAGCTAAGAACCGGATCTGCATGCTCTTGCAGTACAAAAAGCGGCGGCAACGATTCCTCCGCAGTGCTTGGCATGGCTTGCTGAAACCTTCTGTATAGCCAGCATACGCTTTAGTCGAGTACTAGCACTTGCTCGAGTCCCACCGCGTGCATTAGCGCGCAATGATAAGCTACACGGCACAGCGCAGTCGACAAAGCAAATGCCCGTTCAGAGCATGTCGGAAAAGGGAGATGGTAACGGAGAGGAAAGTAGTGATGTCGAGCTTGCGCAGCGATTGCATTTTGCGATGACTCCCAGCAGCCCCAGCGTCGGGGGTGGGGACAAGGATCTCCATATGCCGCATAAACCCCCTTGGATACATCAAGAGGGTGCGTACCAGCCGCATTAACCCAAAACTAGTAGGAGACGCCATTGAGGTGTTTAGAAGACTGCATAGCTGCTTCCTGTCATTTGACCACGCATGTACGCCATGAAAGCAGGCGATGGGGAGTAACATACATTAAGATGCATAGCGCAAAGGCAGAGGAAAACGAGAAAAGAGAGGACGTGCTCAGCAGAACTTTGAGGCACTGCAAACACGTTTGATGAATTCACATCTCAGCCTCAAACAAACCTCAATAAAGTAGGTTCCCACTGGTTAAAAGGGTGAAAGAAAAAATGTGTTCCAAGAAAAGATAGTGAGAGGAGCTGTGTCGGACGAGAAAAAAGAAGCGTACATGGAGCATGAGAGGAAAAAAAGAGTACATCAGTGAAAAAAAAAAGACGGAAGAAGTGACCCGAATGCAAAGAAGCGGTGCACGTATATAAGTCCTGTGTGGCGAAAACGAAAACAAAATGCAGAAGGCGATCGTATCCTTGTACGTATCACCAATAGTTCATGCTACATCTTTTACTCAACGGCTTTCACCTCCGACTGCTTGCAGCCTTCAATGGCGGCGTCAAGGGTGACCGTCTGAGCCACGTAGTAGTCGGTAGAGCGAAACTGGGTCTCATCATTCAGCTCATAAAGCTTCACGCCACGCATGTCGATCACTGCACGATAAGGCGTTTGATTGACGTGCAGCAGACTCGAAATACTCTCCAAGACGTCTCGAGGGATAGCCGTCTTTTCCAAGTCCAGATGCTGTAGCTGCGGATTGATCTTAAGGGCAAAGTACAGGGCCTCACCGCCTTTCGAGCCAATCGCATTTCCTGCGAGGTTTAGCGCCTCGATAGTGTGATTGAAGCGCAGTACCTCGGCAATTGCGATGCAACCCTCGTCACCAAAACTGTTGCTGCCAAGATCCAGTGACTTCACTGTGCTGCTGTTCTGCAAAAGCCCGGCAAGAACAACCACCTCCTCATCCGTCAGCCTGTAGGAGTTTGTGGTTCCGTTAAGATCGATGTCATTGGGTAGCTGATCGCCGCGCGTTGTTGTCAGGTACAGTTTCTTGAGTACTTCAGAGCCCATGTTCAACGCAACCAGCTGAGAAACACGCTCCAAACTTTCAGCGGAGAACAAGTTCCCGGCAAAATTCACGCTGCGAAGGTTGGAAACACGCTCCAAGCAAGCGATAATTTGCTGAGCACCAGATTCATCAATCTGGTTGCCCGATAAATCCAGCGATGCCAGCGAAGGACACATCTCCACCACCTCCAGAATGTACGGAACAGCAGCTGAAGAAATCTCGTTGTGCGCCAAATTCAGAGACCGCAGCGTTGGGCAGCGCACCAAGCTCGCACACAAAAACTTGCACAACGAATCATCCATCGAACAGTCCACAGGGCGGCTCAGGTCGACGTCGTCGACAATCACGCCAGCATCGATAGAAAGAGTAATACGCTTCAGAGCCGCCGGGCCGTTGTTCAAGGCAAGGTTCCGCATCAGAAGCGACACGTTCTCATCAGCTGTGTCGTCATCGGTGATGCCAATCCACACAATGCTGGCGTTCTCCTCGAGGCCCTTGGCAAGGGCTTCCATTCCGATTTTAGTGATGTTGGTGTTATACAAAATAACCTCACGAAGCGTCTTGATCTTCGGAAAGCATGCCGCCAATTCTGCCGCGGCATCATCATCGATCGGGTTTTTGGATAAAATGATCTTTCTCACCTTGGAAGTGCACTCTGATAGTGTCGCAGCCAGCGCCGAGCAACCGTTTTTACCGATAACGTTGCCACTCAGGTCAATTACCTCCACAGACGTGTTGTTCCTCAAAACGGTGCAGATGGTGGAAACGGTTTGGTCGTCGATGACACGCTCTTCATCAGGGCTGGAGAGCTCAATTTTCGTGAGAGACGCATCCCCATCATGGAGACGGTAGTAGATGCGCTTCACTGCGGCGCGCTCGCGATTGAGAGAGCACGCCATCTTCACTTGCTCAACAAACTCGGAGGCAACACGGGTGCGCTCTAGCTTGAACTCACGGAGCGCGGTGTTCTCGCGTAGCACAAGTGGAAGCGCGCTCAGAGAATCCGCATCCATCATGTTATTCGACAAATCCAACGACTGCAGTGCTTGATTCGTCGCAAGTGCCTTGCAGAGGTTTTGAGCGCCGCGATTCCCGATCGTGCAGCTGGAGAGGTTCAGCTCCAGCATGGTGCGGTTGTCGGCAAGGTAGTCCGCAAGGTACGAGGCACCCGTGTCACCAAACGAGTTGTGTGACAGGTTAAGTTGCCGCACAGTCGAATTAAGCCGAAGCGCCTGAGCAAGAAGCCACACCGAGTCATCATCGAGAGTGACACCTTTGCCAGAAAAATCAAGAACGACCACATCCTTGCTGTTGTTCTCGATCAAAGGCAATACCGAACGGATTTGCGGCGGAGCACGGTTCACCATGGTGAGCCCGGCAATTTCCTGCATGGAAGCAGGAGAAATGGCGGGGTTTACATTGATGTTCAGAGTCTTCAACCTCGGATTTGCGCGGAGAGCGGCTGTGATGTACTGGACGCTGCCTTCATCGAGATTGTTGTTGGCAATGTTGACCTCCTGCACCAGGCAAATGCCCTTTTGCAGCACAGCAAAGAGTTTTTGAATACCAGTAGCCGTGATACGACAGTTTGCCAATTCGATCACCTTGAGGGAGGTGTTCTTCTGAAGCGCTTCCGCCAACAACTCCAGCCCTGCGTCATCTATCAAACTGTTGCTGATGTTGAGGTGCTGAATAACCGAGCTGGCTGCGATGTAATCAACAAGGTAATTCATGCACATGGGTAGCGGAGCATCCCACTGAAGGTTGACCTCTTGCGCATCAGAGGAATTGTTGCGGAGGGCGACAACCGCACGCTTGATGGCAGGATTCTCTTGGTTCAGCTCGCACTCCTTCTGAACCAGACGGACATACGTTGGTGTGACAGACGTTTTAGTCAGCGCAAAATTGGTGATGCAGTGGCTCTGATCAAAAGTGGTCGAAATGAGCTTCCGCACAAGATCATTTGATAGCCCGATGTTCCAAGAAAAGTCAAAACTGTTCGGGTAGCGTTGATTTGCGAGGTCGGCAGCTTGAAAAAAGTTCAGCACGGCGTCGTTTGTCAAGCTGCATTTGCAGAAAGAGAGCGCCGACACTTGCGTGTCTCTCACAAAGGTACCGACTGTAATCATACCCGCAGTTCCAAGGTCCATGCCGCTGAAATCAACGGATTGCAGGCCCTCCATGTGGAGGAGGAACCGCAATAGCTCTTTCTCCAATTCGCCGTAGGTCATGCCAGCGAAAGAGATGTGCTGTGCATTCCCAGTAAGTAGCGCGGAGCGCACGTCAGTGCTGCACTTCTCCGTTTTGCTCAAGAAGTAGAGACGGGACGCCGTCGCAGCGCTGCAAGGATTGCCTCGCACGTCGAGAAGCTTAACCGACGTCTTTTTCTCGAACAGCGGAAAGAATGTAAGAGCACCATCTTCGTCGATCTGATTATTGCGAAGGTCTACTGCTTCGACTGACGCAGTCGTCAGGTAACGTATCAGATAAACCACGCCAGCGGAGGTAATGCTGTTGTTGGAAACATCAATGATTTCCGGATGGGAAGGTGAGTTTTCGATCGCGGTGATGAGCAGCTGTAGCTGATGATCATTGAGACCGAGCCCGGCACACTTGATGTGCGCAACACCCTTCTTGGAGAGGCTCTGGAGAGCCTCTTTGAAAAGATCCGCTGACATTCTTGTTCGTTTTTTCTTCGCGGCAGAGTAGAGCGTTATGGAGCTTGCGTGGGAAAAGTGTTGGAAAAGGGTGTGATGAGCTTTATAGAAAAAAACGAGGTGCGCCAGCTTATGAGCTCGCCAAAGAGCAAACATAAAAAAGAGAGAATAGTGATGGAGTGCAGTGAATGGTGAGGAGCCTTCGAGAGCGTAGGCAGGTGTGAAATTTTGAAAACACCTGTGTCGTCTATTGCTGCGCATTTTGGTAACAGCATTGCCAGAGCACCGTTGCTGCGGCTGTTGGTGCATGGAGTTACGTTACGGAAGAAGCACGTATAATATTCGTTTCATCTTGAAGTGCGCGTCTGCAGTTGTAGGCTTTGCAGCTGAAGTGACTCAAAAATTCAAACAGTGGGCACACTTACGCTCTGAGTCGCAGTTTTGTTAGCGACGCCTGCGTGCAGCTGCGCAACATGATTTACTTGCTGGCATCTCAAGGCGCAGTTCTCCAAGAACGGCATACTTAATGCCGTGGGTAGCACGCGGGGGTTATAGTCATGGCCACCACATTTTGGTGTTTTGTGCACGTGTAAAGATTCGGAGAGGCACTGACCATGGCTTAACGTCTCGAATGGGGGGGGGGGCGGGGGCAACAGTTTAATTTGACTGAAGGCTTTCGGCAGGCTTGTGGTGGGTCAATGGTGGGGTTTGGTCGGATAGCCATTTCCTCGTCAATGGGTCATGCCATTCATTCACAGTCACATGCTCTACTCGCCGAGTAAGCAGGCGCTCCTATAGTGTAGCGGTTATCACCTCGGACTCTGAATCCGATAACCCTGGTTCGAGTCCAGGTAGGAGTGTTCTTTTTTATCGAGAACCAGCTCCCCACCATGGCGATCACTCCCGCAGGGGCTGCGACGAAGAGGGGGGGAGGGGGGAGCCCTATTGGGTGTGTGTGCGAGGGTGTCGGTGGTGCGCGGGGTCAGGGCTAAGGGGCGGATGGGGTGATTCGTCGGCGGCCACCGTGCGCGACGGGTGGCGATTGCAACGGTTCAGCTGATGCACACGTGTCCTCCTCCTTTTGTGTTTCTTTCCACTTTTTTTTTTGCGCGCCTGGGTGAAGACGGGTAATGCACGGGTGACGTGCGTGCGTTACACAAAATAATGATCTATGCTGCCTTTCCAACCGAGAGGGCACAGAGCTCTGCTGTCAGCGCTGTCTCCAGCCGCTGGCACAGGGATTCGCTGAGCCCATGCAGGATGCTGAAGCGCTGCGCTACGTCCTGTACGTCGTCCCCTGTGTACAAGGCAAGGCGGTCTCGCTGGCCTTGAGGGAGATCGACGTCAACATAGAGCAGCGGCTTGCGCGGGTGCGCCACGGGTGCCCGCACGGCCGACTGCGGCGCGGGCGCTGAGTGGTGGCTCCCCTTTTGGAGGCTTGGCCTAGGTGACTGCGAGCGCTGCTGCTGCTGGCGCGCGGCGATCATGCGGCGCACCGCTGTCTCAACGCCAGTCGCCAAGGGGTTTGCCGCTGCTTTGCCCAGGTAGTCGCCGCTGTCTTTGACGGGTTGTCTCGTCCAACACGCAAGGCTGTCGCGCGCCTGGTGAAACTGCTGCGTGTTCGGCTGGAAGGTGGGCCGCGCGGTCGACGCGGACTTGCGCCTCTGCACGATAGCTGTGCTGCTGAAGCTAACAGGCATCTGCTCATAGACGGTGTTGATGACAGGCTTGAAGGTGCACTCGCGCATCAGCCCGCCAGGCACGCGCTTCGTCGCCCTCTTGAGTTCCCTGCTAGTGGTGCTCGAGAGCAGATGCGAGTCACTCGGTATTACGCGCAAGGAGGAACTCATGCGACGACTGCGTGATACGGATGCGCTGCCGAACCGCGAAGCTGCGGCGAACGGAGAGCAATGATGAGTGCGGGGTGTGACGCTTGAGCGGGCTGGCGTGATGACTGGCTCGCCTGGGTTGCGCGGCTCCGGACTGGGATCGAGCCCCGCCGACGGCTCCACGGACATCGGCGACAGTTCCTTGCTGCGCGCACCAGCCTGCGGCTTCTCCGAGGAGTCTGGGATACTCGGCGACGCGTCGTAAATGTTGGTGCGCAGAAAGTCAGCGTCGCTCTCCGCTGCGTCACTTCTCCTTTCGTCACCACTTCCGCAGCTGGTGAGCGGCGATGCGCTCTCTGTGCCCGAGTGTGCTGCTTCCTCGCCGCCTTCGCTACTACTGCACACGGCGGAGGGTGAGGACGATGACCTTGCGCTCACGGCTGAGCCGCTGCCACCGCTGCTGCCCACCTCTGTCGCTGGCGCCGCCTTCATGTGTGACGGTGGTACCCCTCGGCGTGAGATTTCCCTAGGGTAGGCGTGGCGCATTGTTGCTGCATTGGGGGAGTTGCCGCACTGCTGTACCGCAGGTGGCGAACGCGGCGACACGCTTACTTGCGCTGGGACAGGAGACCACGGCGTGCGGTGTGTGACGGCTGCCCGCCAGACTGTAGAGAAGACGTACTCAAACCGCGCCGCGTCGACCGTTGCGTCGCGCTTGGTGGCTTCCGAGGCGCCTCCTTCGACTGCCATTGCCTTGAGAAACTTGGCGATCAGGGCATCGTGCCGGGGTGAGGTGATGCCGAGTGCATTTAGCATCCCAAGCACCGCCGTTACGTACACCACGCGCGGCCGACGCTGTGGGAGAAGGTCGTCGTTGTTCACGGAATGCACGCGGCGCACCAAGGCAGCTTCGGTCTCGCGCGCCTCCCTGATCGCCACGCCACGCCAGAGACCCCACACAGACTCTACAATGTCGCTCTCAGTGTCCGCGGCGAAAGCCTCTGGCCCGGGGCTCGGCGTTGGTGCCCCTCGCAGCGGCTGCCCGTGGTGGCCCTCACGACCAGCAGACCGCCGCTGCGCATCTTGTTCCTGGCGCTCGCGGAGCGTCGGCGCATGCCGGGCAAGGCGCCTACTGCGTGGGTTGATCTGCGGCTGGAATAGACATGCGTCCTCCATAGCGTGCGTCTATGAGTGGCTGTGGGTCGACTGGGATTGGAGAAAACTGCAGCACGGCAAACATTGCGCGTTCAGAAAGCGGTGGGGGCACCAAAAGTGAGATGTAGGAGTTGTGCCGTTCGTCCAATCTTGAGGTGCCCAGCGCCGAGCGAAAGGCGATGCTGCCATGCACCGAGACGTAAAGAAAGGGATGCGACACCAGGGGGAAGCGGAAGTTGGGCGCGTGCGTCTGTAAGCACGCGCGCGCCTTCTTTAAGGCGCATTCCGCACACACTCGACGCGTCAAGCCCGCCTGGGATTGTCTGAGTGTGCGGCGGCAAGTCGACCGGCGTGTGTACACGCTCAGAGTATTCAGGGTAAGCATGCTGGATGTTTCGCCACTTCCTTATTGTGGCGCATTTTTTTTATTCACTCCAACGTGCCCATTTCGCTGCCTTAGTGCACGAGCTCAACTCTGCTCGGCTCTCCTCAGCCTCGCGCAGGCCCATCGCGTGGTGCGATGCAGACGTAGACACACGCGCCCCAGCAATGCGCCGACTCAGCCATCTGAGAGCACGGCCTCTGCCTCCAACTCTGCCCATCCCCCTCTGTTTCGAAGGTTGTCACCCGATGAATCCCCTTTGGGGTGACTCAGCCTCTCCCCACACCGGCAGTGAACAGCGAGGGTCGGGTGCGATACGCTTGAGTCACGCTGCCACCATGTAGATGGTACAGACGTGTTCACCGTCGCAGGTCGCTCCGACGCCACGCCATCCAGAACCTGACTCTGTCAGCACGAGAAGCCGGCTCGGCAGTGGCAGGGGATGGGGGGGGGGCTTTGCCTGGCTCCCCCTTCCCGTCATCCGGGTGTTGTTGTGGATAGAGAAAAAGAAAACAGAAGAGGGGTCGACTCTTACGTTGCAACGCTTATGCCCCCCCCCTCCACTCCCACCGACAGAAGGGGAGGGACTGAAACGAACACACATGTGCTTAAACGAAAACCGACAGAACGACCAGAGCGAGTGCACGGAAAGTAGAAGGCAAAGCAAGGTAAGGTGGAGGAGAAAGTGCAGACCTGCCAAGCACATACTAGTCGATTAATCCGCCTTGAAAGGCTAGACGAGAACACTACGCGGTGGCCAAGTCGACAGTCTCGGCAGCGCGCCAACGTGCTCCATCATCTTCTCCCCGTTTCTCTTGCTTTCTTGCGTCGCTGCTGCCTTTTAGGTTAGAAGATAGAGCCAGAGAAGGTGCCCGCGAGGCAGGTCGGGTACGACACCAGGTGATCTACCGAGTGGCGCAGCGTGTTCTGCACCTCTGCCAACTCCTCCAGCGCCGGCACGAGCGCGTCGCCGAAGCGGGTCAGCAGTGCCCCGTGAGAGCGAACCACGTCCGCGAGGAGTCCTTGCACAAAGTCGACGTTCTTGTTTCGCCGCAGCCACACCGTGATGAAGGACAGCAGGCCCTTCACGCACGCTTGCATCCTCGCCAGCTCAGCGGCTGTGTAGCTGCTGCCGTTCACATAATCCACCGCGCGCTTCAGCTCCAGGTCGATTGCTTGCGCGGTCTTGAGAGACAAAAAGTAGTCCATGAGAGCGTCGTGCTTCTCGTTCACAAGCATCTCCTGCACCGGCGTCAGCTCCTCCATGTCGGCGTGCATCAGTCGCCCCTTCGCGTTCCCGGTATCGTTCTTGCGGTTGTCGGATACCATGACAAGAAACGTTGGCCGCAGCTCTTGCGTGGTGGGCAGAAAGAACGGCACATCCTTCTTCTTGGGCGGGAGCAGGGGTTGGTTCTTCTCCTTGATTTGGTCCAGCACGGTGAGGTTGAACCACAGGCGCTGCGGCACTCCAGCTAGCTGCATCCCTTCTGTCATGATCGCGTCGAGCGCCGCTTGCTGTGCCTCCGTCTGTCGCCGACGCGCCAGGGCAATGTCCTGCGATGCATCAAACAGATTTGCCTCTGCGACTGCCGCCTCCCGCGCCTCCGCTTCGGCGGCCGCGCGTTCCTCTTCCTCCGCCTCCGTGAGCGCTGCGGCTGCCGACGTGCGCGGCACACTGCCGTTTGTGCTTTCCTCGGCAGTCCCCTCAGCTGCCCCGTGCGCAGTGGGGAAGTGTAGCCACGGCAGCGTCTCTACCGCGTTCACCTTTGGACTCAGGACCACCTCCGGCACGTACCCGTAGCGGATGTTGTTGACCCACAGATACGCGCCGCGCTCACCGGCGTGCGTGGTGACAAGGAAGAGCGCATCGGGATGAAAGCTGAGGGACAAAGCAGGCGATGCGAAGCGATACTGCCCGACGCAGGCGGCGGCGGCCAAGTCCCAGACGAGCAGCGCACCATCACCGGAGGTCGACGCTACGTAGCGGTACGTGTCAGGCGCGAGCGCGAGCGCCGTAATAGGGCTGTTGTGGCCCTCCAGCTCGCGAACTGGAGTGCGCAGCTCCTCCTCCGTGAGACCGACGTCGGGATTGGCATGGTAGACGCGAATGGTGAAATGCTGCGCAACAATGAAGAGCGATGATGCCTCGTGCATGCACGACTTGGTCATCGGCTGGCCGGTAGGGATGGCTGCCTTCAGCTTGCCAGTCCACAGATCCCACATCTTGATCACGCCGTCCAGCCCGGCCGTCACGACCACGGTGTTGCCGCACGCCACTTCGACGCACTCCACCGAGCTGTCATGGGCTCGATCGGCACCGAGATCGGCGTCGAAGAGGTGACGCACACTGCGGTTCTGCAGGCTCAAAACAGCGACGTTTCCACTGGAGTATCCGACGACGGCGTAGTTGCCGCAGTCCGACAGCGCCAGAGCGCGGGCGGTGTGGGCGGAGGTCTGAATGCCGGATAGCTTGAACTCCATCGCGCGTGTGTCCATTCGCCAGCCGCACGCCAGCGCCGACGCGGCGTGTAGCGACACAAGACTCGACCACTGGTAGTTGCGCGTGGTCGCGGCGGCAAGCGCGGTGGCAGGGGGCAGCTTCACGGCCTCCCGCCCCAAGTTCTTCTCGCGCCCGCGCTTGCCCAGCTTGCCCTGCGACAGCTCCCATGATGCGCGGTCGGAGAAGACGTGCGTGACGCGCAAGGCACGGTCGTTGCCAGCCGTAACGAGAAGGTCGGTGTTGTAGAAGATGGCGTTGGTGCAGCTTCCCATGTGTCCACGGCGCTCCCGCACCAATACGCCAAGGCCGTCCACGGTGTCAAAGCGGAACTGCATGAGGGCGTTGTCGGCGCTACCTGTGATGAGCAACGACGTGTACTCCGGCAAGTCAAACATGACGAGCGAGTGCACGACGTCGACGTGAGGACGCTCCAGTGCCTCCAGCTCCGAGCGCACTTGCTTGGACCGGGTCAAGGTGCCGTCCATGCATCGATTTTCGAGGTCCCAGATGACCACCTCGCCACGGCTCGTGCCGGACACAAGCAGGCCGTCTTTGTCCGTGCGAAACAGCAGCGACGTAACAGCACAGCTCTCGCTATGGTCGAAGGTGGTGATCACCTCGTCCGTTGCCACGTTGCACGCAACAACCTTCCCCTCCGTTGTGCCGTAGGCGATGATGTCCTTGTACCTGCTGCAAGCGAGTGCCGTGATGGCGGCGGCACCGCCGGCGGTGGCACGTGACGCCTGCACGGAACTGCTACCGCTGCTACGCATGGAGTACCACAGGCAGGCGCCAGAACGGAAGTTCCAGAGCTGCAACGTTCCCTCTGCCGTCGCGAGAAGCATCTTGTTCGTGTACCCCGTCAGCAGTGCAAGGCACGTGACCGTCTCAGTGTTCTCCACCAATATCGCCTGCAGCACTGTGCCCGTCTTGAGCTCCCACACCACAATGCGCTTGTCGTCGCCAACGCTGAACAGGAGGTCATCCTGGGCCAGTAGGAGCGTGATGCTCGGCTTCGTGGCGGCTTCATGGTGGCTCGACCAGAGGGGCTTGTGGTGCACGTAGACGTGCAGGCGCGGCCCCTCCGCGACGGCGCGGTACTTACCAGCTTGTGCTACCGCACGAACCGTGTCCTGAAACATCGGACCGCCGCGCATCATTGCCAGCTCCTTGCCCTTGTAGAGCTGAAAGGTGCGGCCAGTGGCCACCATCAGCACCGGCGTGCCGTAGAGCAGTGTGGGGCACACCGGGACAGGTCCGCAGATGGAGCCCACCACCCGAAACGGATCAAAGGACTCCATCGTCGCCGGTCAGCTAAAGAGAAATGTTGAGCCGAAGAAGGAGGGTGACCGAGATGAGCAGAGAGAAAGAGAGACGGTGCTCGCCTTTTCACGGACAAAGGCCAGTCCGCATTCGCTGCCCGATTCGCCGTGTGCGACACGCTTTATCCTGTCGTGGTGCTGAGGAGAGAGCGAGCGGGGAACCTCTGGAGTCGCTTTCCTTTTCTTTTTCGTTTTGAGGGGGAAGGGGCAAATGTGTGTTGGTAGGTATGCGAGGCGAGAGAGAGCGAGGAGGAACATGAAGTGGATGGCGCGCTGACATGACCGAGAGGAGCCTGGATCAAAGGTGACGTACAAAGGAGGCTCATGGGCAGGAAGGCTCGTGCTTGCGCGACGGGTATGTCAAGGTTGTGGTGCTAAGGAGCTGTGCTGCTTTTCAGCGCAACGTTCCTTGTGTTGACATCGTGTAGTGTGCACTGCGCTCTTGAAGGCAGTTTGAATTGCCCCGAGGAAGAGGCACACGTCGCCTCGCGTTCTCTCTCACGGTTCACCACCACCCTGCTTTTATGTGTGCTGCTAAAGAAGACCTTCGGTTCAGCGACCATGTGACTGCCTCTACTGTTTCGCGACGCCTGCGATGTTTCTTGATGTTTTTAATGTTTGTTTTTGTTTTCCGGAGCGCATGCTCATTTTTGCGTACACGCGAAGTGCGCGCTAAAGCAAGCGTAAACAACATCAAGAGACAACCGCGAAGGAGCCAGGGAGAAGCAGCCAAGAACACAAGAGGAGATGCACATACGCACAAAGTCATGCAGGCCGGCTTCCAAGAGCACGCACAGACAAGTCCAAGCAAACAAACATGACTGATGATCTGAGTAGCTGTCAAGTGTTCACCATCAACAAGACACGATGAACAAAAAAAAGATGGGCTGCACGCAGGAGAGAAAATAAAGAGCTGGCGGGTGAGATGGTGCATGCGGGGCGACAGAGGCTCCTCTCGCCCAACACCCAATACGAGTATGGCAGTGCACAGGCAAATTATGGAAGCGGGAGGAATCGGGACTATGCAAACACTTTAAGGCTTGCCTGTTGCGCTTGAAGCACCATAACGACGATGGTGCTCGCCTTTGCTAACGACCCGTTTTCTTCCCTTGTACTCCCCTTCTTTTCTCTGCTGCGCCTGTTCTCGTGCATGCGCGTGATGGCTAGCGCGGAGGACGGGAATATATATATATATATAAGGAAAGGAAAGAGGGTGGGAAGGAAAGAAAGGGGTGTACCGAGCGCGGTGCTGCAGGACGCACGCGGACACATCTACGAGCGTGGGATACGGGAAAAATGGATGCAGGAACAGTCGAGCATGAGGCGTCTCAAATGGCGTCATCAACGCTTCATATAGGGGGTTACGTGCACATACACACTCCTAACACACTCAGCCGTACAGTTAGGCGCCGTGTAAGACACATAACGAAAAAAGAAAAGATGGCGAGGCCCCATCATTGTTGGTTCCGCTTGCGTGGCAAGACACAGAAAGGGAAAAGAGAGAGAACACGTGGAGGAAAAGGCGTAAGGTTGACGTCAGCGCGACCCCGTATACCAGCGAGGGAGTACCCGAGTGCGAGTGCGTGTGCAACAAAGAGAGAGAGCAACGTGGAGGCAGGCAGCACCTCGCAAGGCAGCGAAAAAAAAAGTGACGGGAGCGAAGAAAGCAGGCAAAGAGATGAGGCCACAGAAGGCCTCAAACCTCCCCCGAATACACAGCAGCAGCATCCAAAAGACACGGAGAGCCAAACGTTAAGACAGGGAGGTCCATCAACACCATCATCACTTGCTACTCACAAGAAGTGTCTACTCCATGCGACCTGAGAAAAGAGAGAGAACAACAACAAAAACGTGTCGCTATGCGTGATTTGCTTGTTTTTTTTCGTTTTTTTTTCTGCCCCTCCCCCCCCTCACGCACCGCCGCTCTTCCTGTGTGCTCCTTTTTTGCTTGCTTCTTCCTCCTGTTGTACACACGCATCCCGTGCAGAAGGCGAAGAAGGAGAGAGTGGGGGAGGGGGGAGGAGAAAGCTGAGCAGAGTAGACTCGACGCGGCGGAGAAAAGAAGGAGATATGATGCAAAAGCACGTTCACACAAAACCAAAAGCGCGAGCAGCGAAACAGAAAGTAAGAGGCAGCAGCAGCTCCAGCAAGAGGTCAAGAAACAGAGAATATGAGGAGGGCGAGCGACGCCTCCTGCACCGCAACCCGTGCGCGCGATAGAGCGCGCGCTGTAATCGGAAAGCAAGGCGAAAGAGGGGGAAGAGGGACGAATAACCACACGGTAGAGCATCGGCGGCGACCACAGCTCGAGCGCCTCGCCTCCTTCCCCCCTCTCCGCAAGCTCGAAAACCGTCCATGTACGCCAGCTAGCGGGCCGCACTAGTGACACAGCGTCTCGTAGTTGTCACCTTCTGCCAGGTTGCTTATGACGCCGCTGGCCGGAGCTACAAACGGATTGAGCCCCGCCAAGGGATCCACATGCCGCGGGAAGCTCGACCCGTCGTCGTCATCGCGCGGCACAAAGAGGGCCTCTTCGTAGTTCAGCGTTTTGGCCAGCAGCCGCACGTCGATGGGTGGCGTCGCCTTGGAGATGCGCTGGCTCGTGCGCAGGATGCGCATAGAGCGACTCACCGCAGATGCTGCCATGGTGGACGTGTCTGAATCGTCTCTCTGCAGCGAGGGGCCGAGCTGCTCCCTGGCGGCACCCCTGGTGCTGCCGTCGATGATGCGCAGCTTAGAGTTCTTCTCAGAGAGGTTGATCGTGGGCGGGCGCAAGGTGAAGTCACGGGCGTCCTCACCGTTGCGGCGGCGGAAGAAGCACGTCCAGCGAAGCAGGCGGCGGCTACAGTTGAGTACATCCTGCCCCGACACGAGCACCACCTCCGTCGCCACAGACCTCGAGAACGTCTTAAGGGCGGTGCTCACGTAGAGCCGTACACTCAGGAAAGTGAGGGTGCCCATACCCTCTGTCAGCATGGTGAGGGGTGTCGACTTCGGTACCGGCAGCTCCACCTCTGGCAACTTCACCACCTTCCCTTTCTCCACACTAATGTCGGAGCTCGTTTCCACTGTGTCGACCGGGAAGTTGTAGACCTCTGTTTTGGTGCGGATGTAACACTGCGTGACAAGGGAGTACTTGACGCGTGAGATTGCCCCGCTGCCATCGGAATTGTCAATGAGGATGGTCGCGCCAACCTTGCCAATACCGACCGTCACTAACGGGCTGCGGAGCGAGAGGAGAACCCTCACCTTGCCTGTGCGCAGAAACCCACTTCGAAGGCTGATGGAAAACCCCTGGTTCCAAGGCGGCGGCTGGAAGCGGCTGCTGCGGCGGTGTGGGTGCGCGCTGCGGGACTGCCTCCCCTCCCTCTCCTCCTCGCTGCTTCCGTGCGCCGTCTCGTGCGAGACGGCCTCCGTTTGGTTGACGTGCCGCACCGCCATGGGCGCCGGAAGCTCTCCCCCGGGCGGCGTGAATGTGAGTTTATCCACGTTGTTCTCCACCATGGCAGTGTGGGCCGGCGAGTCCATCGCGTCCCTCTCGTGAGAATGATGATGCCGCTTCTTCTTACACCTATTCTCGAGCGCTCTGCGACGCCCAACATTTGTCCCTCCGCTGTTGCTGTGGAATCTGCCGTTGCTATACTCTTCTTCGCCTCTAATACTCGCTGCCTCCGTAGGTGAGGGGACCTCCGGCCCAAAGTCGTACACCTTGGCAGTTGCGGCGTCATCCGACTCGTTCGCCGCGCCGGCAGCACCATCCTTGGTGTCCACGGACCGGTTCTCCGCATCTTCCTGCTCCCGTTGATTCTGCAGTATCCTTGCGCTACCATTCGTCACAGCCGTAGTCTCGGCCGCCACTAGTAGCGAGCCTCTTTCCCTGGCGTTCCGCTCGCACGCCCGGCGTTTCTTTCTCTCCGCACGTTCGCCAGCTGTCTCTGCGTAGACGGCAGCCTCGAGCATGAGCTGGTCCTCGGGAAACTGGCGATAGTGACGTATGCGTCGCTGATGTGCGATTTCAGAATCCCACTCCGCTTTATCCGCTCGCATTGTACCAGCCGAGGACATGAGGCGTGATAGGACACCAGCACGAGACTCAGTCTCATTGTAGTATGCATCGCCGCCATCCTCCGCAGCTTCGCAGAGTTGCTGCTCATCTTCGTGCAGCTGATACCAGCGCTGCACCTGCACCGGCAGCGGGTTCATGCGGAGTCGCGCCTCGGAGGTGTGGATCTTACCGCTTGTCATGATGAGCGAGGCGACGGCGTGGTAGCGCAGCACGCAGCGGCCATCGCGCCCGCGATATAGCTCACATGATGCGGGCAGGTTGTCTGGAAGGACTAGCGAGAACGGATACGAGTAGGTGCCGGGGATGAGATGGACCGCCGCCTCCGAAGCGTTCTGGATCACGGACGCTGAGAGTTCCGGCACCACGTCGCCTGCAGGCAATGACTGTCGATGCGGCGCACTTTTGAACCCTGTTCGGACTCCCTGTGCCTCAGCGATGCGGCGGCAGTTCCGCAGCGAGCGCTTCGAATCCAGCAGATCATGATCGACGCCCCTCAGCGTGATGAACTGCTCATAGTAGGTCGTCTTGCGTGCCTCCGGGTTTTTGTCGGTCACAAACAGCCCGCCCAGAATGGACCGCTCATCTCCGCAGACCCGCACCTCTAGTGCGAGCATGTCGCTCGGAAAAGGTATATCGACAATGACGACGCCTTGAAGAAGGTCTCCGGGGTAGCGAGATTGGTGGCGCAGCAGCAGTACCACCTCCGGCTCCATTTCCTTAGAGGAGCCGCGTTTGCGAAACATGGGAGCGGGCACGGGTAAAGCGTATGCCTCACTCTTTCGCCTCTTCGGCCTCTCCAAGCTTGTGTGTATCGATTTTCGTTTTCTAGATTTTATGGGTCGTAACGGCGTCGACAAATACCTGCTGCTGCGAGAAAGGGGGAGCGGCAACAAGATTAGGACTTGAGAGATGCACCTAACCATGGAACCAGATCGAAGAGTCAGCAGCTGCAGTGAAGTGAGCCGGTGTTGTCGCGTGTGTGGGAGCGTGCGCTCCTGCGACAATGGCGAGAATGAGCGAACGGGACAAGTGCGCCGATAGCGAAACAAACAACAAACAAGGCGGACCGACTTGAAGCACACGAGAAGAGTAACAGAATGCGAGGAACAAAAAAAAATGCAGAGGCGCGCAAGAGAAAGCTCGACAGAAACGCAAGGAGGAGATATGTGAGGGAAGTAGAGGGAAAGGAGAAAGAGAGGAAAGGTGTGAATAACGTAAGCACACGAGAAAACAGAGAGACACGCACACACACACACACACATATATATATATATATAAACGGAAGATATGAAAAGACGCTTACGGAAGGCACAAGAGAGAACGGAGCAGTATGGGGGAAGAGGGCAAGAGGAGAGATGGATGAAAGGAGGGCTGCGCTTTGTTGTGTGATGGAGTGCGTGTGTGCGTGCCAGGGGGGAGGAGGAAGAGAGGCAGATAAGCACTTCTCCTAGTCGCGCTTTTTATGGGAAAAAAGACGTCTGCCTTTCGTGTGAGTTTTTGATCCTTTTTTCTTCGTGTTGCGCAGCCTTGTCGTTGTGATGCAGACGTGCCTTCAAAAAGGGAGGAGGAAGATGGAGCGATGTGGAGACGACCTTCGAGCTGCTGGCCCGTCTCGGTGATGCTTTGTTATCCCCCTTTCCTTTTTTTCTTTCTTCTTCGCCGACCTACCAGTCCGTTTGCGGGCCCGCCTCAATCGATACAGCGCACAGCTGAGTGAAGCACAAGGGTGCAGCACCAGCGGAGGGAGGGCGAGGGAGGAGGAGAAGACAGACAAAGGGGGGGGGGGCAAGAGGTCGAAAGAGCGGCAGGAAAGAGAAGCTGAACGCACCGCGGAAGGTGTGCGTCGATTGCGCGTTGACATCCACGTTCCCGATTCTGCTAGGCAACACCAAAACGGTGCTTTTTTGTGTCTCACTCCACCAATCTGCGCATCGAGAACGGTCAAGAGGTGACGGGCTCAAGCACGCCTGCAGGGAGGCACTGGATGTCCCGCCTAGCTCTCGTGGCTGACGTTAGCGGATATCTTTACTCTCCGGCTGTGCATGCAGGGGTGGGAGACAAGGAGACAACAAAAAAACAACCCATCGCGCACCACACAGACGTCAAGTACGTATATGATGCTCTGAACTCCACAATAGTGACTCGGAGACTGACAAACACTCCTCCCTAGCTTATGCTGCCCTTCGTGCGCGCATTCCTTCGCCTGAGCACTACCGCTACGTCTGCCGTAGGGTGCGACGCTTTTTCACTGCGGGCTGCGCCAGCGGTGCCACGTCCGCTGTCGCAGTGGGCTGAGGTCCACCATCCGATCTCACGGCCATCGCCGTTGTCATCGATGTTGCGGCCGTCAACGCTGATATTTGCGAGTTTGCAACGCCGTCGTGTATGAAGCTGTCAGAGCCCATTTTAGAGGTGAGGTCCATCGCCGTCGTGGCGACGTCCGGTGTGCCTGTAGAAGACAGTGTCGTGGTCGTGCGCGCAGTGCTCATCCCACTCGTCAGCGTCGTCCGACCCACGGTAGAGGGCAAGCGACCTGGAGTGGCGGCGGAGACGGGTGGCAGTCGTATCAGCTGCTGCCGCTGTCGTTCCATCGACGCGGCCTGCTGCAGCACGATCCCAAAGCTGGCTCGCAGAAAGTGCAGCTCATGGCAAACGATGTTCGTCAGCAAGACGCCTGGAATGAACATGGGTGACCCTTCCGCCTCAAAGACTGTCATGAGATTCTTGAGCTTCTGCTGCCGCATCGCGTGTATTTCATTGACAAGACGGATGACTTCCACCGCGTGCGGAATTGTGTCCCCGTCGTCGGAGCCGCCGCCACCATCGCTACTACCTCCGCCCCGCTCCGTCAACTTCTTAGCAATCTCGAAGAAGTAGAAGGGCAGGCTCTCAAAGCCCTGATCGTTGGTCCGCTCTCGCTCAATGACGTCGCGTAAATACTCCACGCGGAGGTAGTCTGGCGGCTGGATCGCACACGTGTTGGTCTGTCGCAAGTAGAGGGCGAGCCAGAGTGGCACGTCGATGGGGTAGTTTGGGGCGAAGGGCCCGTAGCTGCCACCAAGGCAGTCGACACGGTCCATCACAAACCGAGGTACAATTGTCGCCGGCATCTCCATCGCCATGAAGGAGGACACGTGGTAGTTGTTGAAGGCCCATTCATCTGCGAAGGAGCCGACCGCGAGGCCGACACCGCGGCTGCTGCTACTTCCGCCGCCGCCGCCAGCCCCATCTCGCGTTGATGACATACTGGACAGATGATAAAAGCGAGGCGAGCAGCAACTTCTTGCGCTGTATGAGTTCTATGGAGTTACTGTGTGTATTGGTGTGCTGATGTCTTGTGTACTAATCTATGAACGTGCGTCAGCGATCTGTCATTAGGGTCTGCTTGTAGGAAGCGTGACCGAAGGTGCTGCGAATTTCCTTTTTCACGTGATCAGTATGCGTGTGCGTGATAGTGGTTTTTTTTTGCCCGCGATTGCTCGCACCCGATGGCGCATCACGTACACGCACCCACAAAGTAAAGAGGTAGAAGGGAGGATGCGGGGTGAAGTTGTGGCGGACGCGCCACGGAAGCAAAACCCAGCACACACACTCACGAGCCGAATAACACCACACAGCATGTCTAGGTGGCGGAGACGCACACACCAAGGGATACGAGTAGGGAGAGAGCACGAAGAAGCAAACCGTGACACAGGAACCCAGATATGCATGCATGCCCACACGCAAGCACACCGATGCATGAACACGGAAAGGCGAGGAGTTTCAGGAAAGTAATCCACCATGGCGAAACAAGGGGCAGATAGGTGGCAGCCAACGCTGGCGCCATCCAGAAAAGAAAAGCGAAAACAGACGCCAGCCACTGAGACGCTTTCTTCTGCGTCCCGCCCCTAAAGAAAAGGAGAGCGCTCGTAGAATGTATGTTTGCGTGTTTTTCCCCCTTTATGCACAGGGTGCACGCCAGCAGTGCATGGGCCACAGTTCTCACTGCAGCCACGGAATACATCTGCTTCCTTACGGCAGGACCACGCAACAAAAGCGTAGTCCTGCGCATTCGAGGCGGAGGAGCGTCGGATGGGACGGCTGCACGCATGCTCACAATATCAGCGTAGAGACGGTCCTCGTTTCACACCATCCGCGAGTCTTCTCGAGCCGCAATGTGCACCAGTCCAGGGCACTCGACATCCGCACACACAGAGGTGAAGGCAAAAAAGAAACAACAACAAACACTCGACTGCACAATGCGTGGCCTCTCTTGCGCGTCCTTCCTGTCTCTAGCGCACTTCATCGTAGAGAAAGGAGCTCAACACGTACCGTACGACGAACCCAAAAACACAGGCGATGACCTGACACTTGAGGATCGCCCACGTCAGCTTCTCCTCGTGCATATCGCCGAAGAGGTAGAGGACAACGTTGAGGATGGTATAGTTGTGGCTGTTCGACAACAAGTTCGTCCGCGGGTTCCACGTTGGCACGCGGTGGCGCGGACACGGCACAATGCTGAAGAGCTGCGGCAGTGATATGATAAAGTTGAACACCTGCGGCGCGAAAAAGAGCAGCAGTGTCTTGCTGTACACGCCGGTGATGCTGGACACCGCCAGCACGGTACCGGCAAAGTAGGTATAGCTGTCTCCCACGAAGACGCGGGCGGGGTAGCGGTTGTAGCGCCAGAGGGCCAGGCTCACACCGATGAAAGGGCCCAGCAAGAGCAGCGCGCGCAGTTGATGGTCGCTCGTCATGTCGCGTGCATCTGCCGCCGCAGCGTCGACGCTGCGCAAGGCCGGCCTCGCCTGTCTTTCGAGGCGCATCTGGAATAGGTTGTACACAACAGACGCGACTGCGATCACAATGCTCTGCCCCACCTCCACACCGTTGACGCCGGCGAGAATGTTAATGCTGTTGGTGCAGAAGATGCACAGCATGGACAAGTAAACGAGGTAGACGGGACCGAGGTAGATCAACGCTGTGCCGCTTTCGGAGACCTTCACGTAGGAGCGGTGGTTGACAACGTAGGAGAACCACGTCGAGGGTGCCGTGACGCGAAAGGTGGTCGTCGGTTCGCCTTGTCTGGCAGCGAGGCCAAGAAGCCACTTCTTCGTTACGTTCATGGTGGGCAGACCGAAGCGACCGAACACGCACGGCATCAGCACGGATAGACTTCCGTCGTACGTCATGATGAGAGGCAGCGAGCCGAGCGTCGTGAGGATGATCTTGTGGCGCCATTTCACATCCAGCACGTCATCAACGAAGCCCAAGAGAAGCATGAGGGTGATGGTCATCAAGGGGCCCGGAAGAGATACATAAGGGTTGTCTGACCCTTCACCAGCGGCGCCGAGAAACCGGAGACACACGGTGAGCACCATCACCACAGAAAGGTACACGGCACCTACGAGGATGCCGAGAGACTCTGGGATCGCCTGCTTCTGGAATTCCTTCTCCTCTGTCTGACCGGCACGGCGCTTCGCAGCAAACTTCTGGCGCTGCTCCTCCGTGTTCTTGTTAATGTCGATGCCGAAGATGTTGCGCTCCAAGAGCGTCCTCGCCACATTTGGGATGTAGCGCATGGTACCAACATATGCCACGATGCTGCCAAGCAGAATGAGTCCCAGCACCGGCGCGTGCGCAGCGACCGCGAAGGCCGCGTTGCGGGACGATTCTACCAGCCCAAGAGTCATGATGGTTCTAAGGGAGCCCCCCACCCCACCCCTCCCACACACGCCAAAAAGAAAAGAAACGATCCTCTTTTCCTTTTTTGTGCGAGTCGAGGAAGAGCTTCTGTGCTGCGCAGAGACACTAAATAGATACTAATAAGAGGCAGTGAGTTCAGCTGCAACACGTAGGGACACACACACACACACAATGCGAAGCGAAACAAACAAAAACCAGACAAAACCACCCTTAATCACTGTCCGCAGTGGACGGGGAAGGGAAGAACGGACAAGGAGCGAGTTGGTGAGTGTATGGTGTGTGCGTGTGCGTATACATCTGCAAGATAGAGGCAGTTTGTGTTGCGTACCGGTGCACCAGAAAGCATTAGAAAAAAGGAAAGCACTCAAAAGAGGCGAAACAAATGCGAAGAGTAACGGAAGACAGGCGAATGCCGATAACGATGCTCCCTTTAGCCTGTGCGCTCACTTTCCATTATAGTTGGCCACCTTTTCCACGGATGTGCGAGTTCAGATCATCCAGCCTGTGACAACTCGATTCACTTCCCCTTTTTGTCTTTTTTTCTCCGCATACCTGTTTGCTTCTCCCACCGCTATTTTCATCGAAGATGCCGACACCAGCGGCTTTTTACGGATACTTCAGCGACGGGGAATGACAAGAGACGTGTGGAGACGACGGAGCGTATGCGTGAGTGAGAGGGTGCTTCGGCGTGTTCCATCGGCGTTAGTGCGTCCAAGGACAGCGGAAACGAATCGGGAGATCAAGGCGGGCGTGCGCCAATGATGTATGAAAATGGCAGAAAAAGGTGCGTGTGCGTGTTATGTGTATGTGTTCTCTATTGCTGTGGTTATTACAGTGTTTCGAGCTTATGTAGGGGTACGCGTGCCGTTCTTCCAGTGCACCTTCCCCACTCACTCCCTTCTTCTGCGTGTGGGTGTGCTTTTGTACGACAACGATAGCGTGGTATTCCTGGCTAGGGCTGAGAGAGGGAAAAAAGGCAACACAACAACCGTCTGAATCCGCACCAGGGAACAAGCGACGGCGAATTGTTCGTTTTGCCTCCTTTCGGCGCACGCGCTGATGCCACAGGGCTGCTGTGTAGGGAGGCAAAACTGCGGCAAAACAAAAGACGAAAAGGAAGGGCAGAAGGGGGGGGAGCGCGATGCCGTGCACCGAAAAGACTGCTAAAGTAACACTGACGGTCGCGCGATTGGTGCTCGGGTGCTGTCAGAGAGGAAGTGAGGGAGAGAGGGGCTGGCGAAAGCGAAAGCGGCGGCCAAAAAAGGCACCATCGCGCGAACGCATTGCAGCCTTCACGCTGCCTGCGGTGCTCGAAGGGACACATGTCGCTCACCCCAGGAGCACGCCCTCAGTGTTGACACCACTACCTCACTGTTTAAAGAGAAGCGACGCACTTGCTCAACCTACCCTAGCTGTTTCTTTCTCCGAAAACATGTGCATTGATCTTGTGCTTTTTCGGGCACCCGTGCCCATCGCTAGCCTCACCCACCCTTTGTGACACTTCTTCGCTCTCGTGCAACGACACATGACATCTGTGCACCCTCGCCGTCTGCAGTGCCGATCTCCGCTAGGGGTCACTCTTGGCACACCTGTGCCGCTTCGCTTACAACCCGTATCGCGCCGGTCCTCTCATGCCCACGGTAACAGAGATTGTGGGGAGGGAGAAAAAGAGACAGAGTGCCGCAGCAAACAAGAGGGCGGACAAACGAGAGAGCGTGCCCCAAGCCGATATGGAAAGACATGGAGGGGCCACGGGGGCGCGTTGGTCGGCACCCTTTTGGTTTGGCGGTGGTGCAGATATCGAACGACCGTAATCGCAAAACACGAACAAGAGAAATGACAAGAGAGGACACGAGATGCATCACGGTGTGCACGTGCGCCCATGAATCAAGAAAGAAAAGGTTCACACACGCACATGCGCACGCAAGACTCAGGGACCGGCACAGCTTCTACAACGGTATGCGCGAAAACGCGCACGCAGACCAGCGCAAGTCCAGAAGAGCCAGAAAGTGAGCAAAAAGGAGGAGGGAAGGCGCAGAGACGGCGCGTTGAAAAGGTTGAGGGGAGGGAAGGGGAGCGCTAGACTGGAGTGCCATGGTGCGCGCGCGTTAACGCCACAGACGTCGGTCGAGGGGAATGCGGGGGCGACGAGAGCGTGGACGCAGGTTGTCTATGCGCTTTTGATTGCCGTGACGGGCTTGTTCCGCCTTTTTCACCTCGCCGATCGGTGTACAGACACGCACACACCCACACCGAAATAACGGCAGCCCGTTTCCTTTTTCCTCTACCGCCCGCCGTTTCTCTGGCAGCCGAATTCCCCTACAAAAACCGGCGCATGCGATGCAGCGCTCGCACTCTCCTTCGGCACTACTGGATTTCAACCAAGACTTTGCCGCAGCTCGTGCCCGAGTACAGATGATCAACGGCGTCTGCGACACTGCTCAATCCATGAAACACCTTCTCGTCCACGAAGAGCTTGACCTGGCCGGCCTTGAGGTACTGCAGCAGGCTTGCCATGTACTTCGGGATGACGTCGTAGAACTGCGGAAGGAAGAAACCGTTCAGGGACGCAGACTTGGTTAGGAGCAGCATCGTCATCGAGGTGCCGCTGGGGTGCGAAAAGGGCACCGCTTCACCGCTCTTGTAGCTCGAAATGGAGCCGATGATCACAACACGGCCGTGCACGGCGACGTGGCGGACGGCATCGTTGAAAGTCTGGCCGCCAACGCACTCGTAGACGACATCCACGCCTTTCGGACAAAGCATGTGCAGGCGGCTGTCAAGGCTCTCCGTCTTGTAGTTGATAACGTGGTCGCAGCCAATGCTCTTGAGGAACCGGGCCTTCTCCTCGGAGGAGCAGGTGCCAATCACCGTGCAACCGTAGACGTGCTTGAGCAACTGCACCGCGATCTGGCCCGTGCCACCGGCCGCCGCCGTCACCAGCGCCACGTCGCCCTTCTTTACGCGACCCACCTCGCCAAGCGCGACGGCGGCCGTGAGAGCGCTGACAGGGAGAACGATGTACTCAGGCTTCAACTCTGGCACTGGTATACATATCTCTGCAGGTGCGTCGAGGAACTCAGCAAAACAGCCGTACTGCATTAGCACGACGGGGTCACCCTCCTTCACGTTCGCGACACCGGCACCGATCTTCACCACTGTGCCGGCCGCCTCGAATCCACAGTCGAAGGGTGGCCGCGCGTTCTTGAGGTACGAACCATTCGTGAAGTTCAAGTCGCTCGCGTTGACACCGGCGTACTTGACAGACACGCGAACCATCCCCTCCGGCACTTCCTCCGGCAGTTGCGCCTCAACGACGGAGGTGGAGCTGCGGAAGTCTTTGGAGAGGGAGACGACCTGAAGCTTCTTGAAGCTGCTGGGAGACGACATGCTTCAGAGGACGTGCGGCAGTGTTTGTGTGTATGGAGTGGGTTAGGGAGGCGGTAGGCACGCGTGTTTATATGCGAGCGAGAAATACCTCCGTGAGGGATAAGAGAGATAATACTGCAAAAGAAAAATGATAGTGGGGTGTGCGGGTAATGACGGGACCACTCGTCTTTGAGAGTGTGTATGTCGATAGGAAGCACTGGCGTTCCATGCACGTGCGTGGGTGTATGTGTTTGGGA
Organism: Leishmania donovani; assembly: GCF_000227135.1. Taxonomy (NCBI): domain Eukaryota; phylum Euglenozoa; class Kinetoplastea; order Trypanosomatida; family Trypanosomatidae; genus Leishmania; species Leishmania donovani. The sequence goes on along the minus strand of NC_018263.1, from coordinate 1,610,626 downwards.
GGGTGAGGGAGGAAGTGACCGATGTGTAGTGCCAAAAATAAAATGAGAAGGACAGAGGGAGTTGAAGGAGTGGCGATGCAAAAAAAAAAGAAACGAGAAAAACCGACAGCGGAGCAGCCATGAATGGAGTTTGGCAAGCCAACATAAGAGAGGAGAGGGAGGGAGAAGCAAGGCTGCACGCTAACGCCCACGCACGTGCATGCCCGATGTGAAAGCGACAAGCGTATCACTCGTTACATGAGGCACACTACTCTTTGTAATGTGCGTGTTGCGCCTCCACGCTGTACAGCTACGCGGGAATGACTGCGCAGGAGACAGGAAAGTTGCCGCTCTTTACCAATCCATCTGCCGTCGCACACACCTCTCTTCTCTGAAACACATCCGTGCGCCATCTTTTTTGTGCGTAATGCGGCCCGGTAGTCGATACCAGCCAGGAAGCGGTCACACAGCGGTGCATGGAAGCTTTCCGAACCCACGTACAGATATGCTCTTCACCCTCTGCCCACCAGCAGAGCATATACTGGTCTTTCTAAAGGCGCTCGCCCATGCCTCCGTCGTCAAATCAATCTTCGTCCCAGACGCCATCGCCGCCGCCCTGGAATAGGCGGCCACCACCGCCGCCTCGCTTTAGCGGCTCCGCGGCATTGCGTCGGCTCGTGGCGCCAGCGGCGACTGGAGCGCTTTCCGCCTCGTCGTAGTCCTCGTCTTCGCTGCTGTCCGTCACCCAGGACGGCTCGCTGCTGCTCGTGGAGCTCTGCGATTCGGAGTCGCTGGTGCGGCCGCGTTCCCGCTTACTCTCATCGGTGTCATCGGCCTGGTCACTGGAGATGTACGGGCCACCAACGCGCCATAGCTGCTCTCCGTCATCTGCCACCTTCTTCGCCCCCTTGGCGTTGCCCTTCGCAGCCTTCGTTCTCGAGAATGACGGGAGTTGGGACGAGGATGACGTGGCAGTCGTGGCTGCTGCTGCGGATAACTTACCTTGCGCGACGTCGCGCAGCCCCCAGAAGGCTTTGCTACTCTTCGAGTTCAAGTGCTGCAGGAAGCTCAGCGTCTGTGCCTGTACAGCCTTTGACAGTTCGACATCCTCCTCGTCGTCTTCATCATCCTCATATCGCTCCGCCACTTTTGGCTGCCTGCGCGCCTTCCTCTCGAACGCCATCGTGTTGTTCGTGGTCGCAGACGACAGTGTACCGGTTGTGGAACGTTTTTGCCGTTTCATCGGTGAGTTCCTTTCCCCTGCCCCGTTCTCTGCGCCTTCGCGGAGTCGCCTCATAGAGGCCTTTGCCCTCTTTATTTGTAGGCTGATGCTCTCCGTGCTCGCGTACGCTTCGTCACCGTTGCTGCTGCTTTTGCCCACCCCGATGAACAGGCGAGCAACGTCTTCAATGGACTTGGGGGCAGCGGGTGTGCTTTCCGCATGTTGCATCCGAGGGGCCCGGTGAACGGGCGCCGCAGTCGGCAAAGAGGTCACCCGCTTTCGTTTTCTGTTGGATGCCTTGCCGGCCTTCTTCGCCAGGCGAGGCCTTTTGTCCTTGGACATGCTTCCGCGTACGTGAAGAGGCGCTCTCAACGGAGAGCCGTGCTGCTGTGAGAACAAAGAACAGCACCGACTTTCAGGCGCGAGGAGACAAGCTATTGTTTCCAGCGAATTCACACCTGCTGATGTGCTTGTCCGACACGTTAGTGTGCACCTATGCGTGTCGGTGCTTGATGATGACCGCCTCCAACCTCTGCCATGCACAGGTAGCGATCGTTGCAGGAAGGGCGAGGGCGAATGGGACCAAGTCAGAGATCAAAGATAAGAATGCGCATTCATGTGGGGGAGTGTGCCCTTCTGCAAACAGAGGGGCACGCCAGGTGCGCTGTTGTTTGACAGCGGACGTGGTGCACCCCCTTTTCTTCCCACCCCCACCGACTACGCCCCACGGACACCTCGAAGCGACGGCCCTCAGAACAGCGTCGCTGCCTCGTGGGCATGAGGGCGTCTGGGCCTCGCCGTCAGTGCTCATATGCGTGTAGAATCGTTTGTGCTCACCCTCGCCTCCGGTACAGCCTTCAGTGCGGGACGAAGAGGAAGCGCCCGATATACGTGCCTCACGCGCTTTGCTGCAGTGCCCGTTAGCCTGCGCACGACGACGACGCACGCGAAAAAAAAAAGGGCAGAGCAATCCACCTCTCGCTCTGTGTGTACTGCTGGTATGTGGGAGGCGTCTTGTGTGCATATGTGCCTGCATATTCGTCAACAGACACAGACAATACGCCAAGACACACACACACACACACACGCACCTACGCAGGGCCAAGGTGGACAGACACACGTATCTGCCGCAAACCTCTCTCCCTCCCTCCATCCCCCCGATAACCAGTCGTAGGTGCGCGCAGCACCAGCACAATGGCCGCAACAACACATACACACACAAAAACAGCGATGGAGAGGACAGAGGGGTGCATGTACATACGTTGCAAGAGGAAAGCAAAAGAAAAACAAGAGAACCACCTTATTTACATGGATGTGCTCGTCACGTGTCCGTGGCTCAGAGGCACTTGCTGCGGATGCTGTCGCTGCTACTGCAACTGTGGCATACACGCTCTACACAGCACACGCAGACTCACAGAAGAAAACAAGCGCACAGGGATGACGCGTGTGGATAGCATGGGCAGTCTCGTATTCCAGATTAGCTTGCCGCCTTCTTCTTTTTCTTTTTGGAGCTCTTCTGTAGCTTGCTGATGGTTTGTCGCGTCATCATGGCCTTAAGCGCGGCCTCCAGCACCGATGCTGCCGCGTACTCGGCGTCCCGCTGCTCTTCAGCTCGCCTCCGTGCTTCCTCCTCTGCCTTTTGCGCAGAGTCGCGCTGCCCCTTGAGTTCCTGCTGAGCGTCTCGCTCGTGCTCGAGGTCTGTGAGACGCTGCGCACACGCCTGGCGACTCCCCTCCGCGTCGATTTTTGCTGCCTCCTTCTTCTTGAGCTCATGGAGCGTCTTGGCTTCCCACTCGCCAGCCAACGAGTCCATTGCGGTAGTGCGTTCGTGTAGGTACGCGCTAAACACTTCGTGCGTCGTGGCGCCGATGGAGAGCAGCTGCTCATCCTGCTGTATCGCTTTTCTCACGTCCCGCACCTCGGCGGCGCCCTCACGCTGAAGGTTTTCAGTGGCCGCTTCACCGCAGGCCTTGGCTGCCTCACTGCGCTGCTGCAAGGCAGTTTTTAGCTTGCGCAGCTCTACCTTCAATGCCGAGATGCGGGCGAGGCGTTCCGCAACCTCCTTGTCCTTCAGCTCACGCTCACGCACAAGGTCCACCTGCAGCTGCTTTACGTTTTGATTTAGCGCGCGCTCCTTGGCCAGCACATCATCCGCCCAGCGCTGCGACGCCTCTTCCTGCAGAATCTTCACGGCGAACTGCTGGTAAGACGAAGAGAGCGGGATGCGCGGCCCCTGCTGTACCACTCGCGACACGCGAGGTCGCTGCAAATTGCTGCCAAAGCATTTGAGAAAGACGGAGGCCCGCGACCCACTCTCGGTGGAGACGGCACCACCGCCGGCCGTGGAAGATGGCCTACTGTCGCTCCGGGCGAGTCCGAAGGCACCAGCGCCGTTGAATGCCACATGACCGAAGTGAGCGTCCTCGCCGACGCCGGTCTGGGCGATGCTTTGCCGAAGACCACCGTCGAGGACAGCGTTTGCCTGGTGCTGCTGCTGTCGGAGCTGCTGGGTCTGCAGGGCTTCCTTGTATCCCACGGTCAGCTCTTTGATCGCCTCTTTCAGTAACGCCGTCAGCTCCCGTCGTCCATTGCACACCTTGGCCCAGTTGTCCGCGTCTTGAGGGTTGTCCTGTAGCTGTGTACAGAGGAGACGATTCGTATCTCGAAGTCGGTTAGACACCAAGGCTAGCTCCCGTTGCAAAGCCGCCTTCGAGGGGTCGCGAACGTGTGCGAAGCACTTGGGATGCAGCTGCGGTTCCCCAGGGTGGAGGAGCACGGTTGGCTGATCCTGGGTTAACAGCTCCCCGTAGCGGCGCTCCAACACCCGCAGCTCCGCGAGCAACTCGAGCACCGACGCGCGTCCGCAGCCACGCTGCTGCTGAGTGACTGCCAGCACCTCCGCCACCTTCTGCGCGGTGGCGACGCTCGCGTCGTGGGCGACGCCCGCCAGCACGGCGGGTCCACGCGATGAGTTGTGCGGATAAAAGCTAGCTGTCGACGCCGCAGCAACAGCTATCGCACTCGAAGCAGTTCTCGTGCCATTCGCATTTTGGTGGCTTCCCTCCATACCTGGGGTGGGGCCGGCGGCATCTAGAAGGCTGAGCAGCTCTAGTCGCTCCACCGCGCGCTCCAGAGAGGCCACCGCGCGGTTTACCTTAATGAAGTCGAGCTGCGTGGAGAAGCTCGGCTGGCCTATCTGCAGCAAGCACTCCACCGGCGCCGTCGTGGCGGCAAGATCACAAATCGTGCTGGACGCCTCCTTTGCTGAAGCCGCGTTAGCCGCCGCCGGCGAAGCTGTGGAGGAAGCCTGCGTGGCGCTCTTTGTCATGGCGCTTGCGCCGACGCCCCCAGCCGGATGCGGCGGGTACGGAGAAAGTGTTGAAGCCGCAGCTGGCTTCTGCGCAGCCGCCGAGGCTGTGCGAGATTCACCAGCCAGCACCATCGGAGTCTAAAGTCGCTTATGTTAGACCCTTTTCTTGTCAGATGACCTAGAGTGAGAGAAAGAGAAAAAAACACGAAACTGCGCAGACCTCCTCAACGCGCGCTTTCTCGCTTTCGTATCTTCGCGATGAAGCAGCGCAGCGACTCACAGGTTCAAACTGCAGCGTCGGCCACCACGACACTCTCGCAAACTCACAGGGTAGAGTAAGCACCAGCGCTTGGCACCACGCAATCGCCACTGCGTGTGCATTCGAGCAGGTGAGCGACATATCCGAGAGAGGAGTCGCCCCCCCCCCCACACACACACATACAAAGTACCACAGACGCAAGGTCAAGAAAGAAGTGCATGGACAAGTATAAGCAGAGAGGAACGCGTGCCGCGTTGTACATATGCAGACTCACAACGGCAAGAGAGGGAAGCAGACGGGGCGAAGTGATCTCGTAGACGTCCCCCAATAGACACCGCCCTCAATAAAAGAGGTTCGCTTTCTAGTCTTGCTCAGAGACGACAAGAGGTGATGTGATGGGGCATGATCACTCTGACGGCGACATATTTGGAGGTTGAGAATCCTGTTAGCCACAGTTACGGAGGAGACGTTGATCGCACAGAAAAGACACACACACACACACGCATACACATGCAAACATGCACCAGCACCGATGCCGAAAGCGGAGAAGAATAAAGGGAGGAGGAACGCACGAGGACAAACGCGAACTCTTTTCCGTCCCCTAAGCGTTGTTGTCGTGACGGCTTGAGAAACTGAGATGAGGCCGTGGGGCGTCACGGCCGACCTCTTAAGAGTTCTGCTGCCACTCCGAGCTGCACTTGGTGCACTGAAAGAAAATTGTCTGACCCTCATCCGCGCTACGCGTTTGCCGGGCAAAGGTCTTGCAGGGGCGGTGGACACCGCACGTCTCGCAGAAGGCTTCCTCAATAATGCGATTATCCACCTCGGTAATGCCGGCACTCTTGGCTCCACCAACGGCGCCGGGAGCTGCCCCAAAGGGCGACGTGCCACCCAGCGTCTGGCGAATGTATTCCACTGCGGCGGTCACTTCCTTCTCGGTGAAGAAGAGAGCAGCGCTGGTGTCCAGGGAGCACATCTTGCTGCTCGTTTTGACACCATCGCTTGTCCTGCGCATGGCACGATGATGCTTCTGAAGCGCCGAGTGCGTGCCGGGCTCGTGCAGAGTTCCGCACCAGCCGCAGGTGCTGCGCTGGCACGCGTTCGTGTGAATCGGGAAGGTCTGGCCACAGACGGCGCAACTAAGAGTTCCGAGTGAGTACACGTTATCAGATATGTAGTGCACCTGCCGCTGCTGTGGCGGTGTTTGCAGCTTCGCTGCCTCGGAAGACGCTGACATTGTATTTGTGGCGCGTGTGATGACAGCAGCTGCTTTGTTCAAGAGACGTGCTTCTATGCGGCGACACACGAGGTAACGCACAGCAACAGGCAGGCATAGAGTGAATGACGGAGAGAAGGAGGGGAGAGGTGGCCAAGCAAAATGACAGCGAGCAGGTGGAGAGGGTGTTAGCCCAACGAAAAACTGGTCAATCATGTCTTTGCCGAGTACCGACTTTGTCGCAGAGGCCGCCCATGAAGAGTTTTTCTCTCTCTGCGTCTGTAGCGACCACATGTGTCCGCCTCAATCCCTGCTCTGTGGAAACCACACAAGGCGGCGCTCCACGGCTTGGCGGCGCCGGAATACGAAGCAAAGGGGTGGGAGTGGTGACGCACGTTGCAAAGCGATGTCTCACTCCGCTCGCCTCCACGCCCACGCTACCGCTGCCCAGGAATGGAGGAGGCCCCCGCTCGTCGCGTCGCGCGCTTCTGTATTTGCCCGCTGAAGAAAAAATGACGAAGCCGGTTCCCCTAACCACACACACGAACACACACACACACGGAAGGAAAACAAGCAACTATATGCACCTTCAGATTAGTCCAAAAAAATACTTTCACCGATACAGGGACGGCCAACACGCGTGCGACCACGACTGCCGACCCTTTCCTCTTCCCCTCGTTTCTCGAAGCACCCCCTGTGACACCCGTTACATAAAGAATGGCGCATTTGTGGAGGGGGAGTGGGAGTGGGGCGCGAGAGAGGACAGGAGAGGGAGGGAGGAGGCAAGGGTGTAGGGGAAAGAAAGAAAAGGCAGAGAAAAAAAAGAGCTAGCAAGACGGAGACATAAAGGAGCAGCCAGCACACGAACACCCGCACACACAGAGATGTAGCGTCAAGAGAGAGAGAGGTCGAATAAGAATGTGCACGAGGGGCTGGTGGGGGAACGCATGGTCATTAGAATGAGATAAAAAGGCAGAACATGAGCGACAGTCTTCGCCTCATCTCTTCCATGCTGAGTTGATGAGTGCGGGCAGCAAAAACACACACCAGCAAACAGCCAAAATCTGAGCCGAACTTGAATGCTACCAGCCTCTCCTTCGTTTGCACACTTCACTCATCAAAGTTAAACAAACAAAAAGCGAGTATGCGCGTGAGACTGGTGAGTTTCTTCGCCTCTCTCCCAGCTCTTTCGACTTCTCCGCCCTCACCCTCGTCGCATTCTTCCTCGTCCTTTAGCAGGGACCCGTGCAGCCTCTACGCAGCACAGGCGAGAAAAGTGTGGTCGTGGAGAAAGACTACAGAGTGAGGGAAGGGGAGAACAGCTATTACTCACTGCCCTTGTCCCCTCGCTGTGATGCTGCGGCTTCCTGTTTTCTTTTTTTTCTGCGTTCACCCCTTCAGCCTTTCCGACTTGGCTGCAGAGCTCGACTTCTGCCTGACCTTTTCAACCCTTCTTTGAGTGTTTTCCCTTCAAATAGTGAAAAGCAAAAAAAAAAGACGCGCCGAAAAAAAAAAAGAAAAAGCGATACACCGATGAATGCCATGTGCGCGTTCATGCAGATGCGGCTGCAGTCAAAGAGGCCAAGAGCGCGAAAGAGTGAGGCATCGTTGTCGACGACGCAGTCGACGCGCTGCACCATAATGCAAAGGGGCAGCGAGCTTTCCCCTTTTCTGCCGCCTTCTTGTTCATCCCCACCGATCATCTGCTGCCGCGTCTGCCTCTCCGCCGGCGCTAGGGTGGATGCCGTGAGATTGTTTGTTTGCGGGGACCGCATCCGTGCGGCGCACGCCTGGAACGGCGGAGGGTAGACAAGGAAGGACACCGGAGAGAAGAGGCCGGAGAACATTTGGACAGGCGAGTGATGATGGTGCCGGTAGCGAGGAGGGCCGCGGAGTGCAACCGGATAGACCCCCTCCCTCCACACCCCACCTCAAGTGAAAACTCATTACCGAGAAAAGCGGCATGACGAAATCAACAAGAGAAAGACCGAAGGAGACGAAAAAAAGTATGGAGGGAAGGGGAACTCACGTGCACAGGAAGCAACCCAAACACATAAACCGTACGTAACAAAACACAATAACATACATAAACTCGCACAAAACATATGTGGCACACAGCAAAGACACAGAGGCCCAAGTAGGCTAGAAAGGGAGCGAGTGTGTGAGCGACCATCTTTGAAGTGCTTGTCTACGCCGCTCTCCGCGTGCCCCATGTTCATTGTTTGTTTGTCGGACCAAAAAAAAAAAAAAAACAAAAAAAAACAACAGATCTGCATCCGAAAAACCCCTTTGGCACATACAATAATAATAATAATAAAATAAAATAAAAACACAAAAAAGAGCGAGGGAGACAGAAGAGGGAGCAACGTCCCATCCTCACTTCTCCCTCCTCCCTCGTCTTCACAAAAAGAAGAAGCACGACCGAGTCATCACAGAAGGAAAGAAAACTTCACACATGAGGTAGTGTGCAACTATGCGCGACGCAACGCAGATACCCGGTGTACACACGTATGCAAACGCACCAGCACTCTTTGCCCAATGGGCACTTGCGGTGCCCCAGCGCAGACGCCAGACACATATGGGCCACATGAAAGAAAAAGAAAAGAGAAACAGGTCATTCAGGAACACACAAGAAACATGGGGAATGGCCTACACACAGACACACAGACACACACAAGCACACACGTAATGCTTATACATGCAGTCATGACCCGGGCACATGGATACACAAGGCCAGAGCTGAATAGATGAAAAAAAAAAACGACGCCCTGGGGAGCAGAAGAATAAAGAGACGGCACAAAGAACAAGAAATAGCAAAGCAGTAGAAGAAGCCCAATGAAGGGGGAAGAAGAGGGAAAGCTAGTCATTAATGACGCTGAACGACGCCGTTGCGCCCCCAACATGACTGCGCGTCCGGATGTGTGAAAGAAAGCGAGAGAGGAAGAGCAGAGAGAGACGCCCCTTGGTATACCCGATGGGACTGCTCGCCGGTGAGTCTGGGCCGCCTCTCTCATGATTGCCTATGTGCGCGTGTGCGTGCTAGAAGGCACCGTTTTGTGTGACGTGACAGTACAAGGGGCGCATACCTGCACGCAGGCATGCAAGCGTCGAGATGGAAGAGAGCAAGCAGCCATCACAGGAGAAGAGGGGCGGGAAGGGGGCGGGCATATCCACGCTTGAAAAATCCGCAGAAAAGTGAATGCAAACGAGCAAGTAACACAAAAAAGGCAAGACGAAAAGGGCCGCAAATACTCGCGCCAACACCCGCCCAACCACACACATACACGAACGAGGACGGAAGCAGCACCAAAAAAAAAAGGTGCTGCTGCCAGAGAGTACACGCCCGAGTGTGATGCGACGGCCCCCTTTTCCGGTCTGTATCTGTGTTTCAGGGGCACATACAGAGGTATTATACGGCGGAAACGTTGCTTGCTCTGTACTCAAAGTATAAGACAGTGCTTTAGAGATGCAAAACAGAAGAGCGCCAGAAAGTCTGCAACGAGGGCGGCTCTCTTGAGGTGGTGGTGGTGGGGGGGGGGGTAGGAACAGCACGCCGAGGAAGTGGGCTTCAATGGTGACAAGGCAAGGACAGGCAAAAGACACATGCAACAAGCATGTGTAGCCGTGAAGATCCACTAGTTCTTTTCTGCTCCGTCCCCTCCCCCTCATCCGTCATCGACTTTCCTTCGCTGAAGATTTTCGTTAGTGTTCCCATCTTGCTCACCCACCTTGACGGCTTCACCTACGCCATAGCACGCGGTTGAAGCGCTTAGGACTTGCCGCACCAGAGCTGTTGGGTGAAGGGGGTGATGATGGTGCAAATCGCATACCCCACCAGTGCCACCACCTGAAGAATGAAGGCGGTGTCGAGCTTGTAGCCCGCGCCCTTGAAGATGATGGTGGTGAGGTTGCCGTTCTTGTCTAGGTTCTTGCAGAACTCCTTGCTGTACGCTGCGCCGCCAATGAAGACGACGCACAGCTCGCAAAGCATGGCCAGGAAGAGGAAGAGAAACAGCGGCAGCTTGACCTTCAGGCGGCAGAAACACTGCAAGCAGGACACGAGCAGCGCGTAGAAGCCAAAGACAGTGCCGCCAATCGCGAAGGCTTGCATGGCGCGGAACGTAGCGCGAAACTCTTCGCAGCCGGCATAGTTGATGCGGACCGGCATAGAGGTCGGCACATTTGTCGAGTTCTCGCCCGTCACCGTCACCTTGCCCACCACAATGTTCCACAGCGACACCTCCACCTTTCCATCCTGGTTGTAGCTCGTGATCCTGTTCGAGTACAGGGGCAGGGATACCGTGCCAACGAGAGCAACGACGAAGAACACGAGGATCAGCACCAGCAGAACAAAGCGGATTATGAGCATTTTCTTTGTCGAGAGAGGGCAATGAGGCAGAGAGCGGCAGCGGTGCCCTACATATATCAAGCAATAATATCTGTAAGCGTCTGCGTGGTGCAGCTGATTCGCCCTCCAGCACAAGGCGTAAAGCCAACGAGTGGTGGGGGGGAGAGAGAGAAGGTGGAGGAGGAAGCGTGAAGTAGTGCGAGGAAACTTGGAAAACGCAAAAAAAAAAAACAGAAGTCGGTGAAGATAACAGAGAAGAAAACAGAATATGATACGAGAAATAAATGCGTATGCTCTTGCTTAGTTTCAATGGATATTGTTTGTGCGTCTTTGTTGAGCGGGTACAGTGCAGTTATGGGAAAGAAGAGAGAGAGATGGAGGATGACGAGCGCAAGAAAGGAGCGTGCATGTGAAGGGGGGGGGGTGGAGCAACCAAGCGATGCTGCTCTCTCTTTCGATCTCCCTTTCGCACGTATGCATGTATTCTTTTTTTTTGTTCTGCCTCAGTTGCCGCCTTACAGCGTGCGCAGCTTAGGAAGTGACACAAATGTCAGCAAGATCTTTCCTGCTGCACGAACGCTCCACGCTTCATGGCCTGAAGGGCCTTTCCGTGGCACTTTCCTTGTGCGCTCGCTCAGCTGCTCTTGTTGCCATTTTCGCTAGCACATGTACATGCAAAGCATACCGACTAAAAGGCATTGCATGTTACAATCATCGACCCACTAAATTCATCGGTGCTCGTGTGGGAAGACGACCGAGAGCCAGAGACCCACAAAAAAGGGGGTAAGCACCACGAACAACAACAGCAACCGCAAAAAAAAAAGAATAAACGCCCGATGGCCGCAGTCAGAGGAAAATCACACGCGGCCTCCACAGCCACGGCGACGACCGACGCCCGTCCTCAGAAGCAAACAAACACAAAACAAAAAAGCGATCAAACACACCGTCCTTCCACAGAGCCACGATGCCCTGTGTTGGGGAGAGGGAAGCCAAATGAAAAGATATCGAGATGAGGGGAAGCCTATCAACAGCGATAGATACACATAGTCGCAAGGCGATAATCAAGAAGGAAAAGACAGTCATACGTAGGGAGACACACGCACACACAGCTAAACACATACTATAGCAGACGTAAAAACACACAGGAAAAGGAGGGAGGAGGAAGGGGTTCAAAGGGCAACGCAGCTTCGAAGAGGGGAGTATGCTCGAGAAGTGCCACAGCAGATGAACAAGGTGTCTTGTGAGTAGTCGGCATCCACGCAAAACAACAACGAAGCCAGCAACGTATGAGGGGGTGGGTGGGGAGGGCGTTGATGGCAGGATGTTCACGCACATGTGGGCTTGAAAAAGGAGCAGTTGTGATCAAAAGGAGACAGAGAACAGAGACACCTACGCGCAAAACAAAGTTGCCTTCATCCTCGCTACCGTTTTGATCCGGCAACCAGGAGCACGTCTGCGCTTCACTTCCTCTGACAGTGCCGGAGGTATAGATGGGACCATATTACGAGATGAAGCAGGTGAGGAAGGAGCGCGCGAAAGGAGCAACAACAAAAAAGAGTAAACATGAGCGCAGGAGAGAAAAGGGTGGGCGAAGGAAAAAAATAAGAGCGCGTGAGCAGAGGGCATAGACCGGCAAGGCAACAACAAAAAAAAAACATGCGCACGCACTAGGAAGAAGGGGGGCGACATCTGTGCGGATCACCTTATACAGGCGATCACATGTGAAAGGGTGGTGGGGTGGGGAGGGAGGAGGAGAGCTGCGCACCGGGTGCTTACCGTTTGAAGGCATCACGTATCGTGGAAGAGGGAAGAGAGGGGGGAGAGCGAAACCCACCCCCAAGACAGGCTCCTGCGTAAGCAAGCAACAACAATGTAAACAAACAGAGCAGGATATCCAGGATTGAGCACAGGAATAAATATGGGAAAGGGATGAGAGGCGGTGAGCAAGAGATAGAGGCCGGTAAGCAGAAAAAAGAAAAAATAAGGAGGGAAGGAGAGTACGGCCGAACAACCAAGAAAGGAAGAAGAGTATACAGTCACATGATATCGTGGTAGCTTGAAAAGCTGTTCGCCGTGGTGGGTTTGTGTGCGTCTACGTGGAAAAAGGTGACCGCGTGCCTGCACAAGGGGGGGGGAGCTGGTGCTGCATCGCAGAGCACCATCTTGGTTCCTTGTCCAGCCGTGTTAAGCTCCTTCGCTTCGTTCATGCCGCCCCGCCTTTACCGCGTTTCTCGCCTCTGACGCTGCCCTCCGGAAGGGCTCCACCGTGCTACCGGCGGAAGAAGGCAGCGAGCAAACAGAAGGAGAAGAAGGCGCGTGAAGAGGGTAGATAAAGAAAAAGACACGTCCATTCGAAGGCACAAAAAGAGAGGCAGCTGCCCAGAACCACTCCGACAAGCACGTACGCGCAACCCGCACACACCCATGCTTGAACATACGTAGAGCCGTGCACCCGCACCCACACAAACAACGAAAAACGTAAGGCAAAAAAAAAATGATTGCATAACGTTAGACACAAGAAACGATGAGTCTAATCATGAGGAGAGAGAAACTAACAGCGTTGTGTCGTTTGCTTCGCGACGTTAAAAGTGCACGCGGAGGCCCATCTCGTAAGGCAGGGGGGGCAGGAGGCTTCCTTTCCCACCCCCACGTTTTTGCATGTCTATTGTGCTGCAGCTGCCTTTCTCCCCCGATGCATTGCCGTCTCTTCCACTTCATTCATGGCCTCTCGCGAAAAGAAAGGGGACGAAGAAAGGGAAGAGGAAGACAGTGAGGAGGTCCCGGCGGCGCCCTCCTCCCCCTTCACATCCTGCCCTCTCCTCTGCTCCTCTTTTTTTCGTTGCTTTAAAGGAAGACAGTCATGATGGAGGTGACCAGGTACGTCTGGAGGCTGATGAAAGCAAGCGCGAAGCCGCCCATCGGCGTGGCCAGAGCTGTGAATGGCGGAATCTCGTCAACCTCACCGTAGCAAGCGCCATCACAGAGGACGCGGAGCATCATGGCCACCGTCGTCGCTGTGAAAGCGATCGTCACCCACAGGAAGAGCCATAGCAGAGGCAGGAACATGCGGGTAAAGAAGTTGGAGACTGTAAAGACCCACACAATGAAGCCAGTGAAGATGGAGAGCAGGCTGAAAATTTGCATGCACCTGAAGAAGTTTCGAAACTCGGCGCAAGGCACATCCTGCACGCGATAGACTTGCGAGATGTTCTGCGGCACGTACCCGTATGGAATCTCCACATTCATGTTGATCTTCGTTACCCACAGCTTTACGTCGATGCGCCCCGTGACGTTGGCGCCGTAGATAGACTGGTCCACTTTGAACCATGTGTCAGCGATGAACGTCTTGGCTCCGACGATGTGACTCGCCTCTATGTTCATGATGCGAATGGTTGGGGTGGAAAAAAGCGAGATATCCTGCATTATACAGAGCAGTACGACAAGAATGAAGTAGATGATGCTTAGAGCGATGCGCAGGCTGAAGACGCTGCAGAGAGCATCGACGACGCGACCTCCACAAGAGCGCTTATCCTCTGCGCGGTGATCTAGCCTGCCCATCGCTGACTCGCGCGTCTTTTGACTGCCTTTGCCGCTTGTACCTGTGTATGCCTCGAAAAAAAAAATAAACAATTCGGTGCGAAGGCGGACCCAGGACGCACACAAGAGAGAGAAAGAAGGAGAGATGCAGAGGAGAAACGAGGTGGGAAGAAACGAAGAACAAAGAATGGAACTGGGCTTCTGCCGTCAGCGTGCCCATTTCGCTGCCTTAGTGCACGAGCTCAACTCTGCTCGGCTCTCCTCAGCCTCGCGCAGGCCCATCGCGTGGTGCGATGCAGACGTAGACACACGCGCCCCAGCAATGCGCCGACTCAGCCATCTGAGAGCACGGCCTCTGCCTCCAACTCTGCCCACCGCCTCCCTCATCTTTAAACTCCTTTTCTTCAAGAGGACTGTAATTACAGCAAACCACGGGACCACTAAGCGACACCCGCGCACGTACACACCTCAATACCGTGCCGGCCAACCGCCAAGAAAAGGCATTGCCCACCGTCACAACAGCTGCACGGGCTGTGCAACGCTCATGGACGAGGCACAAGCACACACACAAACAAACACACACACACACACACACACACACACACACGAAACAAGCACGCACGCAAGCGCGAAGAAAGCACACTCAAACGAAACTCTGCAGTAGCATCACAACCCTACGAGACGGCGAGATGCGGCGACTAAGAAGGAGAGCACGTTTCTGTTTCGAGCGTAACATGCACGTGTGCGCAGCTAGCACTGCTCGCCGTCCCAGGTAAGCGGGGAGCCTGCTTCGTTGTCTTCACGTTTTGCTTATTGAGCTACGGAGCTACTGCCGCTGCTGCCGCCGCCCCTGCTGCTGCTGCTAGTGCGCGCTAGTGATTTCCAATGCTCCGGAAACTGTGAGGGGATTGAGCGGTGGAGAGGAGTCGCCACCGCGGGACCACGCGGCATCCACATCCAGTAGGCTGGACTGTTTGCCTTGTGCCAACGCACCAGGAAGCGCCTCTTCGCGCGATGGTTCTGCTTGTACAAGTTGAGCGGAAACTTAGGCTCGACGTCGCCAAGCACTGGCATGAGCGGGTGCTGCGACCACTCCCGGTGCAGGTGGCGGATCTTGTTGAATTCCTCCGTGCGCCCAGCAATGGTCTCGCGCATCACCCAGTCGCGCAGCTGGTCGAGCTGGTCGTAGGTGAGCCGAACGGGGCGCGGAAGCCACTCCACAGGACCCTTGTCGTACCACGCCACGTTGTCGCTAGGCTTGCTGCGCATCTTGTTGTTACGGCCCATGCCGTTGCGCTTCGGCTTAGGATGGGTGGTGCCAAGGATGCTAAACTTCTCCGGCGTCGCCGTGCACACTAGACGTGTACGGCGCATGATTGAGGAGTTCGCGCGTCTGTGCTCGGCGGATCTCTCTCTCTCTGAGCAGTGAATGCGGGGAAAAACGAAGTAAAAAGGCCGCTTGCCCCCTGCACTACTGCTGCCTCAACGCGCGTATGCGTTTTCTTTTTGGTGCTGGTACAGGTGGTCCGAGTGATCGTGCCTCATGCAAGCAAAGAGAAACGGAAGGAGGGAAGGATCGAGAGAGAGATAGCGGAGGGTGAGAGAAGGCCCGATCATGTAACGGTGCAGCAGTGCAGAGATGCACTCAGCTGCCTTCAAAGCATATCCGATGACGGAGACGCAGCCAGGGTTCGTGTCGCCCTGCAAAGGGGAACGCGTCACATGTATGTCGTGAGTGAGGCGCCCATCTTACTCTTGAGCTTCGTTGTCAGGACGCTGTCTTCTACCTTCCTCTTCCTCTGCCGTCCGACTGGGCCAACGTCAACAGGAGAACGGGAAGTCTCCTGGAGGTGCACACATTGGCAACAGTGCGCAAGGGCGCGCGCTTCTTTGCGCGTTGAGCAACGCGAGTCGTTGTCTAACAACGCCACTCAGAAGAACAGCCGCTCACGCCGGGGGCGCAGAAAGGCGCAAACGCTCGCAGCGCCATCCTCCACGGCGCGTGCATACAACGCGGCGAACACGGAGGGATCAACCGTGGTACTGCAGAGGAGCGTGCTCGAAGTTCCAGCCGCATTCGCAGCACTTCCCCCACTCGCCTCGCCATCCAGCGCACGCAGCACCGCAAGCACGTCGGTCCATGCTCTCCGGGCCATCAGCGTTAGCAGCACCCACTGTACCCAGTTTCCAACAACGCTAGACGTGGCCGCCGGTGCTACACCAGTCGGTGATGCGGCCGAGGCACAGCGCAGACGAATGCATGTGTCTCTCACCACCCGCGCCAAGACACAGTCGAGAGAGATGCTGAGAGGCAGAGGAGGCGGAGCGACCCCAGCAGGTTTTGAAAGATCCTCGCTCGTGGTCGATGCCGACGCTGTCCTTGCCTGTGCCTCTTCCTCCGCGTAGACTCCCACGCGAGTCAGTACAGCGAGGGTACTCAGCGATAATGGAGACAGGCACGAAACCGTGGCATCGGCTGAGGACGAGGCATCCAACAGTTGCTCCACTAGCTTCAGCATGTCCTGCGTACAAGCAGCCGTGCCATCATAGAGTTGCGCCCAACCCACCTCGATCGCCTCCCGACGCTGCTTCTCTGCCTCTGCCTTGCCGTAAGAGTTATGGCCATCACCCTGCGTGTCGTCGCCCTCCTCCGCGGCCGATGTCGTTGTGAGCTGCTGAACGCACTGCACATAGGCAGCTGCTCGCTGTGCCTGGTGTCTCGCGACGCCCAGGGTGAGAACTGTCAGACAGGTTTCAACAAGCTGCGCCTGCGGTATGCCCGCGTCACCACTTCCACTGGTGGCCTGCGACACCGCTTGCCGCAACGATGCCGTCCACGCCTCCCAAGCGTCATCTTCGGGTGCTTCCTCTTCGTGCCCCTCATGCGCGGTGGCGAGCCTCGTGGCAGCTCGCCGGTATGCATGCAGCGCGCGTGCGTGGAGAAGAAGCAGCGCCGCCCCCGAGTTGTTCATTGCCATATCGGCGGTGGCAGCTTGGGCCAGCAGCGCCTCGTCACCAGTAGCGAGAGCGACATACAACCCTGCTTCGGCGTATGGGTGCGCTGTCCTCTCCGCAGGGTGTGCGAGAGCATCGCAGACAAAGGCGTGCATCGCCATCGTGGCACTCGCGTGCTCCCCGTCACCTGCGACTTGCTGTCCTCGCGCGCAAGACGACACGAGCGCACATGGCAGTGCCAAACGCAGTAGGCCATCTGCCTCCTCAGCTGATGAAGGCTGCGCAAGCGCCACAGCAGACATACGATGCAGCCTAGCATCATCAGTGATGGCTGAGCGACTGCCTCGCTTCTTTTGTGGATCCTGAAGGTTGCGCAACGAAGCGGCGACAGCCGAAATCAACGCGAACGTGTCATGCAGTTGCCAGAGGGCTGCCTCCTGCTCTGCACACAGCAGTCCGTACTGAAGTACAGAAAGGCTGCCGTTAACAAACTCGCGCACCATTGCGCGAGCGTGCAGCTCCGCAGCGCGCTGGTGCACCGGATCTTTGGTCTGCTCCGTGTCAGGGGCCGTGTACTGGCACCACGCATCTTCGTTCACGCACACTTGGGGCAGTTGCACTCCGTCCTCCGTTTCCGCTGCATCGCGCTCGCCACCGGTGGCCGTCGCCGGATGCGTGAGAAAGCCGAGACACACGGTGCGCAGCAGTGCCTTCAGCAGCGGCACATCCTTCGCCTCGGCCGCGCACTGGGCCAAAACCAGCCACGTATCCAAGAGCGCTCGCAGTGGCGCAACGATGGCGGCCGTCTCGCTCGGGAAGAATGGCGGATCACTGCAGAGAAGCGCGTGTACGCGTGTGCTCGCTGTATTGGCAGACTTTGACGAGTCTCTCCGGCCCTCGGCAACGCTGGGAGGCGGTGCTGAGGACGGGGGCGCGTGGAACGAGTAGAGCGGCGTCACCGACATGAGGGCGGAGCGCACGGCTACGGTCTGTGCAGCCGCGTCAGGCAGCCAGGCGGCATACGTGCCGTGCTCTCCTCTGCGCATGTGACTTGAGCCTCGGTCTGGTTTCTTCTTGCTCCCTCCCTCATCGTTCGCCGCCTCTTGCTCCTCCTCGTCCTCGATATTCTTGGCCCGTAGATCGGCGAACGTCAAGTTCATCGCCTCCAATGCCTGCCACACAGGCGACACGTGCTCCGCCAACAAGTGCGTCGTGAACGTTTGGGCCGCGCCAAGGAACTCAGTCGTTACCGCGTCAGATGTCGGCCAGCCGGAGTGGAGGAGATGGCGCCGAAGGAATCGCTGCGCCGCCGCAAGGCCATCCTCAAAGGCGATACTCAGATTCGCGTCTGTGCTGCCAGCACTCGTTGCTATTACAGCACTACTGCATGCCAGGCTTGCCCCGCTCTCGGGAAGCCGCGGCAGTAGGGAGGCGCGTAGCGTGGCTGCCAAGTCCTCGAGGATAAAGAGCGGGAAGGGCGGGCCACGCTTCTCAGCGATTACATGCTTCTGCAGCCACCCGTCCACCGCTAGCTGGGGCGCACCACATTGTATGCATAGATGCAACATGCGCCAGACAAGCTCGTCTGTGAGGAGAAACCCCTGGTAGTGGACGAGGTCCTCCACTTTCTTTGTCAAGAGAAGAAGCTCCTCTGCTTGGTGGGGTGTCAACGGGTAGGCAGGCAGCTCCGCCGATATGCCGGCGGCCGGTGAGGAGGACGTCTCCTCTCCAACAGGCCCTGCTACAGCGGTCGTCCCCCTTCCGCTCTGCCCTGCCTGCTTTTGCCGACGCTGCAGCTGCGCACATAGATCGGCGCACCGCTGCAGCACGTCGCCGCGCACCTTTGTGTACGTTTCGAGGGAGCGGGACTTGATGGAGAGAAACTTGTCTTGTGGAAAAGGGATGGGATGGAACTGAGGGAACTGAAGCAGCGGTGCCATCTGTTGCTGATCTTTCTTCGCCGAGGACGAGAGGGCGGCTGCCTGTGCGCGGCCATGGATAGCGGGTCCTGCCAGACGCCGCGGTATTGCCCTGAAAGACATGCTCAGCGTGCACGTGTTCTGGAGGACGAAAGTGGGGAAGAGCGTCGGCGACAGCGCCGGTCACGAGGGAAGGTAGGGGAGAAACGAAACAGAAGCGAAGGCAGCTACAGCCGAACGCGGCGAGCCGTTGGCCCCACAAGAGAGGGGGAGGGAGGAAACGCGAAGTAGACGACGCGTCAGCTGTGAGCATTCTACGTGCATTCCACGAACCACTCACCCGTCCACATAACACAAGCAGCCGATGCGCGCGCGTGTGCCTGTGGGGCACATCGAAGCACGACGAACAGAAGCGCATCGCTTACCTCCAAACGAAAAGGGCTCCGCTTGGGACAAAGGGGGCCTTCGCAGTTGCCTTCTTCCCTCTACCCGACCTGCAAGTGCAGCCCTTTCATCTTTCTCTACCAGGGAGAAGAAAGAACGAGGAACACTCGTGCAGACTCACATGCCGGTGCTTCCGGCCCATGGTTTACGGGGCATCTACTCGTGGCAGCGCAGGACACAACAAAAGTGAGTGCTGAGCCTGCAGCTCGCCCGCAGTAGCGAGTCCGTTTGCACAAGGGAATTCGCTACCACGGAGGTGATGGTGTGCCAGCGTGGGAGTTGGAAAGATAACGAGCGAAAGAATAGAGGAGGGGAGATACACGTAGAAGATACAAAGGGCAGATGAGAGGAGAGAGAAATGCCCGCAAGAACACAACACGGCGACCGCAGGGAGGGGAGATGAGGTCCAGCTATGCACACTACAGCAACCAAACCAAAAATAGTCGAGTGGAGCCACCTGCGGGCGCACATCAGGCGGTGGACCGAAATAGGCCAGGTGCGGTCACGATACGACGACCCCCCGCCCCCCACGCACACACACACACAAATTATATAATAATGACAAGTACGTTGCACCCCTTCCCCCTTTGCGCAAGGATGCCACCTAAAACACGGCGTAAGAGCGAGAGAGAGAGACGACAGCAGTTACGCGAAGGGACTACGGGCTCCAACCCCCCGGGGGGGGTGCAGCAAGATAAAGCAGAGAAGAGTAAAAGCAAAAAAGAAAAATGAAAAAAAAAACAAGAGTATTCGGGCAGCGCCTTTTGCTTCCTCCTTCATTTCTAAGCGCCGTGGAGCGCAGCAGGCTAGCTGTGACGCAGGCGGACAAACACACAAGCACTCCACAGAGGAGAGAGCGAAGCACAAAGAGGGGGGACGTATCGACGACGTCTGTCGAGGCAGCGGCGTCTCCCTCCTCCATGCCCGACCCGCTCCGTCCACGCTTGCAACCAGTCCGCCTAATTCTCCAGGGAAAAGATGAACCTCCACGTGTGGCGAGGTGGCACGCGAACGCCGACAGAGCCGTCTGCGAGCACGACTTTACGGGCGCCAAACACCGACCCTGCTGTCCCTTCCTCCTGCGCATCAGAAATCAGATGCGCGAGAACCACGTGTGTGTCAGGCATGTCGTGGGACGCACGAACACTTGCTCTCACAGCACTCTCTTCATCCGCCTGCGCGCCTGGCGTGCCGCCAGTGCTACTGCGCCGCTCTACGAAAACTGTCGTCGCTCGTGATGTAGACGACCTCGGTGAGAGGCGTGCCGCATCCTCTTCGCGCTGAAAGAGAAATCGGAGACGCTGAAGGAGATGCGACGCCCAAATATCGTTGCGCGTGGCTTCGTCGTGTGCGTTAGGCAAGTGGAGTCCTCTCAGGTCTTCGCCTTTAAGCGCCGAAGCGTCAGGATAGTCGGTTGCCCCACCTCTGCCACCACGCAGGCCCTTGTCTTCCTGCTCGTTCTGCAGCACTTTCAGCTCATGAAGTCGCGCGTCTCTGTGCGCCTTTGCGTTCGCCAGGCGCTCGGCGAACCCCTGCGGCTCCTCGTTCCAGTGCGACACGAGTTCTGCCAACGCCTCCGCGCACGATTCGGACGTCTGTGCCACTTCCACCGTCAGTCGCGCCGTCTCCTCCGATGTCTCTGCTCCTTCGTAGAGGCACTTCATGTGCAGCGCACAGTGGTGTACATTTGCCGGGATGTGGGGCATATCCGGCGGCACCGAGGAACCGGGCTTCATGGTTGGAGGCCTGTGCTGGCTGTTGTGGCTACCTTCGTCCCAGAAGACGTCACCTTCGGCGAGAAGCACCGGCGATGGGGTGGCAACATCTTGCGCGGCTGGCAAAGGCGGCAGTGCCACGGTGAGGGTCCAATTTGCCCCCACGTGCGTGCTGTACGGCGCATGCGCGTCACCGACGACTTCGCCGTTCCCTATGTGTGTGCTGTTCACCCGAGAGGCGGCAACGTTTTGAGTCGCCACAATGTGTCCACTGCGTAGCAGCACAGGCGCAAGAGACGTCGCCACGGGAAGATCTTGGAGGGGGACGGCGTCGTCGGCTGCCAACCACCCGAGCTCCTCAGAAGCCAGTGCGCGATTCTGCGCGGAATATTGTGCCGCTCCTTCCCACCACGACGCGTGTTTCGCAACAGAAAAAGCGGCGCTATGCCACGCTCCTGTCCACAAGTCGAAAAAGCCCTTACAGTCTGCGCTGCGAGTGCCGTCGCTCCTCGATGTATCTCGCGGGGGATGCACAGGTTGAGTGACAGGGCACACAATCAAAGCACTACCTGCAGCGTAGCAGGTCGGCATGGCCGTCTTCTGGCTGAGCGGCGATGCCTCCGACGAGGTGAACGCCAACGGTGCCAGGAAGATAGCCCCTTCCTCGCTAGCGTGATAGGCGGCAGTGTAGAAGTAGGGCAGCAGCGCATACCGGGCGTGGAGGTTAGCGTGGATGGCTTTGCGAGTGGCCGCGGTGACAGGCAGCCGCATCCACCACGGACCCGTCGCTGACGGCTGCAATGAAACAACAGCACCAGTGTCTGTCGCGTCGACTGCCGCCGCTGACTCGTCGGCGTACATCGCACCAAAGAAGACGCCTGCTTGGTACCACCGTACCAGAAGCTGCTCCATCTCCTCCATAGCGCCTGGCGACAGAGCAGGCGGTGCCGTCAGCTCGCCATTCGCGCCCACGGCGCCGCCGTCGCCGCCACCTTCGCCTGCAACGCCTGCCAGAGGGGCGGTGAGTGTCGCAGTGGTGCTCGCTGACTTCGCCAGCTGCAGCAACAGCAAACGCGACACAAGACCATCCGCGAGGTTAGCGCCGCTAAAGGGAATGCCGAGTGCTCCCAGCTGCGTACACTGATGCACGGCTGTCTGAAGAGCGCGCCACGCCTCGGTCAGAATCGCAGCCGAATCGGGACGCACGCCGCTAGCGCACCGCGGCCGCGTCTCCACCCGCACCACCGCGTACCGCTGCGTGCCAACGAAGTAGCTCTCGGTGAACGTCAAAGCGCGTCGGCGATAGCGAGTCCGACGCAGCATGCCATCGTGTGTCGCACGCACAAAGTGCACGGTAAGCAGCTGATGCACTTGACGATGGTGAACGCCGCCATAGTGACCCACGTCCATCGGCAGCTGCTCGCCTCTGGCCCGCAAGCCAGGTGGCAGACACAGCAGTGCCTCCTTCCCCTGGGGCGGCGCCGCACTCGACAGCACGGTGGGCCCGCTATGCTGAAGGCTGATGAACGTGTGGTTTGAGGAGCCGACGTAGCGCCGGTACTTGAGCATGCCGCCGTACCACTTGCGTGCTGCCGGGTTGTAAAAGTCGACGACGTGGCTCGGCACCCCATCCATGCTGAGCACCGGCCACCCCGCCGTGTCCGCGGCGCTCAGAGATACAAAAAGGCCCCCGCGGCGGCCCTCGAGCAGCAACGGAGAGCGAGTCGTTATCGGGACGGTGGGGACACTGCGCAAAACCACGTAGCGTCGGCCCCGGTACCACAAGTTCGACTGCAGCGCCAGCGGATCCGGGAAGCGGGAGCGGTTCCACGTGAACGGAGTATCGCCCGCCGCCACTGCGGGGTCAGTGAGCCACACACTGTCCAGCGGTGCACCGGCGCTTCGAAAGGCTTCACTAAGGTCCTCGGCGGCCTGTTGTGTGGTAGCCACGGCGCCTCGTAAGCCGTGATGATACCCCAAGAGAAATCGTGGAGGAAGGGTGGGGAACCCGGTGAGAGTGTAGTACTGGCGAAGCACCTCCACCGGCGTCGGCCCCGGAAGCAGATACAGCCCGGTAGCGCCGGCGGTGCCGCGCAGCCGTACGCACGTGCATTGTGGCTCGTGGCCGGCGGTGGGGTTAGGCAAAGTCACGGTGGAGACAAAAAAGGAGCCAGGGTGCAGCCATAGCAGCCCCACCGTTTGGCGTCCAGCTGTCGCAGCGCCCTGCTGCCTGTCTGCAGCACTGTTGCTGGAGAGCTCCAGGTAGAGAAGGGGTACAACGCCGTTCAGCCGTGCGTCTCCAGACGGCAGCTGCATTTCGCCACCGACCATCAGCTCTACCTCCTCGGACATGTTCAACGGAATCAAGTTGAGCCCGCCTGCCGCCACCGCCGAGCTGACATCGGCAGAGCCGCCGTGAGTGTGAGCCGACGAGAAGGAAGGACTGAAGCCATAGAGGCGAACAAGACGCGCACTGCACACGGTGGCCTCAAGGGCAGCGGCGTTAGTGTCGTCTCGGGCTCCCGGACGAGTCCTCTCGTTCTCCTCTGCACGCAACGGGCCATCTGAGCTTGAACGACTGGGATGGGCAATGTCGAGGGTGATCTCCAGTGCCTCGCCGCTGGCCGACGCCGTCATGCGGCTGGTGCGCCACTTCAACAGCGCTGTCGCGGGGGAAGTATCGGGGCTCGCCGGCGTGGCGGATGCCGAAGACGTGGCGCGGCGCCGAGGAACGCTGCTCAACTCTAGTAAGGGGAAGGGTAGCAGAGAGGTGCTACCGCCTGCACCGCGGTTTGCACCACCGCCGAGCCCTTTGGCTGCCGACACGCGCAAGCGCGTGTCGATGCCTACGACAGTCGACTCCTTGTTATCACTGCCTGGCTGTACCGCCGCCGCCAAAGGCGCGAAGCCTTCCTGGTCCACAGCACTTTTCACGAGCAACTCCTCTGCGGACACTAGCGTCGTCGATTCGCGAGGAAGGATGCCGACGATGGGCAGCGCGGTCTCCGTCTCAGTTGCCCACGTACTTCGTGATGCACGCTGTCGCAACAGACGCACCTCAACATGCTTCACGGGCGCTACTCTTCTCCGCGCAAAAGCCTGCAGCTCCTCGTTAAAATCTGCGACGGCGGCAGAAGCGGCGCTCTGTTCGCCACGCGCCTTCAGTGCACGTTCATAGGTGTTCCATGATGCTATGAATGCAAACAGCCGCGGCTTCTGCGCCACAAATGCACCGGTGTCTGCGTGGACGCCGAACGGAAGAGCAACACGTACCTTGCCGGCAGAGGTGAAGATGGAGTGCAGCCGCGACGTGTTGCGATCGAGAAAATTGCTGGTATTGGGGCTGAACCAGACCGTGTCTACGCCGTTTCGCGTCTCTTCTGCAGGAGCAAGTGTCGTCGTAGAAACGGAGGAGGGCCGGCGAAACGCGATCTTGCCGTCGGCATCGACCCCTTCGCCCTCGTCGTTTGCGTCGTGCTTTGCCGGCGGAACAAAGTGGCGCTCACTCGGTATCTCCGACACGCCTGTATTCTCGTCGGCAGAAAACCACAACACCGCCACGAGGCTGACAGCTACAAGGACAGCGAGTGCGAGGGGAGTGCGGAGAAGAAGGCGCCGCGTACGCCAGCAGCGCACCCCGCGAAAGCCAAAAGGGCGCTTCGCCATCAGAGACCCGCTACTCCGCAGTGCCCTTCCGAGTTCGCATACGTGTGTGCCCGTAATACTCGCGCAATCCGTTCAAGAAGACCACGAGAGGGAGTGATTAGTAGGGAGGGAGAAGCACGAGTAAAGAGAGAAGGGTACACACGGACAGACAGACTGAGAGAGAAGCAACGACAACACCAACCGTCAACATCATCGGGAGGAGCGAGTCCTAAAAGGAATGCGCAGAGGGTGCGGACGACCAAAGAGTGCCGAACACTAAATAAGGTCGCGCGCACACGTCAAGACACTCGCAGCCAGAGTTACGCATACAACTGAACGACATACAGAGAACGCCACGAAATGATGAGAAGAGTAAGAACAGGAGGAAAAACGAGAAGACTGCGGCTGAAAAGCGCAGCGACAACGACGTGAGAACAAAAGCGCGCGTAGCGCACTCAGGCACACAGCACAGTGCTGCTGAGGATATGTCGAACACGGCAAACAATACAGAGGCGGAAAGCGAAGCAAGAAGAGCAAGTCGATTGGCTTGGCACCTGCCGTCATGCTGTTCTGAGGGCGACTTCCTCTTGTGAGTATGCTGGGGGACGGAAGTGCTTCTACAAACGTTCCTTGTGAAATCCACGCCACGAACGCGTATACGCACTAGATCGCCAAGAGCAGCGGAGAGGAGAAAAAAAAATAAGGTCTAATGCACCCGCGCCACTTCACACACTGGAAACCGGCGGCCGCAGACGTGAGAAAAGAAGAGAGGGATAAGGAGAAGGAGTGCAGAGAAGTCTAGTACGCTGCGAGCGATAAAAGAGAGAAACGTGAACACGAGGGCAATGCTACCAGCTCGAGGATAAGGTGCAGTGCAGTTGAGGGCGGCGGCAAAGGGCCCATGCCCCTGTACAGGTGTGCGCTTGATGCTGCAGAGCCCTTTCCCAGCCAAGATAACGAAAGGCACGTTGCAGCCAGGCATCAATGGCACGTGCGCACCGAAGTCGTCCATCACCCCTAGCGAGCCACAGGCACACAGAGGGTGTGAATGCGTACCAGGGTTGTTGGCTTCTTTCTTGTGAGCGTCGTTCTATTCCTCTTCGTCACACACGCGCGACGTTGTACGAGTGTCTTCTGCGCCATGGGCGTGCTTTCACCGGTGCTTCTCTCGGCGATCACACAGTGCACTTTTGTTGTTGTTTTGCTCTTTTTGCAGGCCCATTTCGACCAGGTACACGCCACCAAATAGACGTGCACACAGTCACAGCTCATCGGCCTCTGTTGCAGTGCAGCTAGGTTCGGGAAAAGGGCCAACGAACACCGTTTGGCGTCGTTCAGACCCACTTCCACGCAACTGCACACAGAGCAGGTGGGGGATATGTTTTCTGAATCGCCGACACGGTTCTTAGTGAGCTGGTAAAAGGGTCATCATGACCGCACGTCTCTTCGGCTCCGCGCCAGCCTAGAACTGTCCGTCAGCGCCAAGACACCGCAGCCGCACCCGAGGGCAGGCTGCAGGCTGCTTGGCCTCCCCACAAAGAGTGGGCGCTGGGCTCTGATGCCACGCGATGAGGCGTCCCCCGTCATCAGGGGAGCTTTCATCCACTAAAGGCAAGAAGAGAGGCGTGAAGAAGGGAAGGGGTTGTAGTGGATGAGAGAGGAAAGAGGAGAAGCAGGTGTCACACGAAACGCAAGCACAGCCGTCGTCAGCCCTCCCTCCCCTCGCAGCCGTTTGGCTCTGTAGTTTACATCATGTAGAGGCACAACAACAAAGAAGAATCAGAGCGAGCAGAGTTCGACGCTGGTGCAGCTGAGCGAATAGCAGCAGATGCGCGTGCGAGTGGAAGTACTGAAACTCACCCCCTCCTCCTCAAAAAAAGAGATCGCTGCGATACTCCCACTACGTGCCATCTTCTGCCACATCGTCTCCCTCTAACACGCTCCGCATATTAGCCTGATAGTTTTCAAGGTAGTTGCGCATGTCATCCTCGGCGGCGTAGTTGCGCACTCGGCGGACTCCTAGTTTCCTTTGCAGTTCACGCTGACGGTCCAGCTGCATCGCCTGCTCGACCGACAATATCCGTGCTGATGCGAGGTGCGATGCTGTCGCGTTAGAATTAGACGACACCGATGCCAGCGAATGCTTTGCATAGTCGTTTGCCGCGCCGGCGTTCTCCGGGTGCGGCCCCTCGACCTTTCGAGCGCCTGATGACGGCACAAGCCCTTCGGGCGGAATCGAGGGCAGAAATGGTCCCTGCGCCCTCGCTTGCACTGTCAGAGCGTGCTGAAGCACAGCTAGAGTCGGCGGCTGTGCTGCCGATCGACTCGGCACCGCAGAGATAGGGCCGTCTTTCTGCCGCTTTCCTCGGCAGTAGGTGGGTGCCGTCGCAGCATTTGGAAGATGCAGGGCCGCAGGAGTGAGTGAAAGGAGTGGGCGCGCATGCGCTGAAGCGCTTTCGCTTTGAAGACCGCCACTGCCGTTCTTTCTCGCTGCCCGATGAAAGGGCTGGGCCTGGTGCGCTGCGGCGGCTGACGCAGACAGCGGAAGACGGGGCGGTGGCTGCTGCGCCGCTGGACTCTTCGCACTTGAGCCGCAATTAGACCTCATCGCCAGCGAGGTCGACGACGCTATGTCGCGCTCTGTAGACTCTATCAGGGCCTTCTCCTCTCCGTGTTGCTCTCGCAAAAGTGGCAAAGACGTAGCCACCTGACCCCAGATGTAGGTGAACAGCGTGCTGAAGCCCTGTAGCTCATAGAGGTGGTGCTGGCGCAGAGACGCAGCCGCCGGTGCATGCAGGCGACGATCCCACTCTGAAGGAAACGCGCGCACGGACGGATCGGCCACACCGGTCGTGAAGAGGCGCACCACTGCCTCAGCGAAAAACTGCAGCATCTCACCCAGCATCGAATGAGCCCCAGCAGCGGCAAAACTGCTCGCCACACGCCTGCTCGTAGGACACTTGCACTTGATGCTCGAGGCCGAGAAGGACGCTGGCGGCCAGCCGAGCACCCCCATGTTGCTATCCGGCGCCGTCGATGAAGTGCAGGGGTGGCCAGACTCATGTAGAAGGTGTAGCAGTTCGTCGGCTGTCGGAGAGGGCGGCAGCAGCGAACGGCTACCCATTAGTTGCTGCACGGCCACCGTGCAGTCCGTGAGAAGGTCCGTCGACTCATAGGAGCGATGGGATATACACCGCATTTCTTTCCTGATCGAGAAACGTTGGGGAACAGGATAAGGGAAAGGGTGACGGATGAGCTGCTCAGGCAGACGCCTTGCTGCCCGTCGAGAGACAAGACCAAGGGTGGAAGGGAGAGGGAGGGGTTTGCTGTTCGAAATCTAGGAAGAGTAAACGCGACTGAGAGCCCAGCGTTGTGCTATGAACGTCTCTGTCTGCCGCGATGTGCCGCTCTTTTCCTCACGCGCGTTGGTCTGCACGTGTGTGTGTGTGCGTGCGTGTGCGTGCGTTTACTTTGACAGCCGAGCAGTGGATGCTAGAAAGGGAGCACCAAAGTACGAAAGGAAGAAGACAGAGAGCTCGATACAAATAAGTCGCAATTGGGGCTTTTGTGGTGCTTGGGGACGGCGTGGGGTGGAAGCGTCTGTGCTTACGCGAAAATAGCGGCCTGATAGAGAAGACTGAAAATGAACAGCTGGAGCGCACCAGCACACTGAGGTGAAGCAGGTCACCTTACGTCTTCTTTGAGCGTGCCCCTCCGCCTCCTACTCATTCTTCTTGGTTGAAGTTGTTCGTGGCGCGTGGCCAGCATCACACGCCAGTACGTGCGCCACTTCTGAGCATGCAGCTGTTGGTGCACGACTGCCAGTTTTGCTGAGGCGTAGCGCGGTAGACGAAGGAGTGGTGACGGTGGCCGGCTCAGGGTTACCGCGATGCTGAACTCTCAGGAGCAGAAGGGACGAGCGTCTCCCCACTCCCTGTGACGCCAGGTACAGCTGCTGTGTGTGCTTCCAGCGGTGTCTTCGTCTTCGTTTAGTGCTCTTTTCTTCTTGTTTCTTCCGCGTGCACAATACCGGGCACACGCCGACAAACAGAGACACACAGCAGAGGCGATAGGTAAGCACCAGAGGGGCTCCATCAACCGTCACTGAGTAGGGAAGCCAAAAACAACGAAAAAAATAAGGCGAAAAAGAAAGCTGTCATCTTTGTACATGTGTGAGCGCAGAATGAGGAAAAAAAAGCTCCGTCGGGGGAGGTGTGTGGCGGGGTTTATGAGCGGAAGACGCGACGGGATGCGGCATTTTTGTAACCTTCGCCAATCAGCTCAGCGTTCAGGAAACCGTGTGGCCGTCAGGAATCACCACTACCATTCGTGATACTTTTCTACATACGCACACCACCTCTCTGGTTGCGCCGCCATCCTATTGCACCCCTCGCCGTGCGGACACCTTGAATATGGCATCGCCGTGCAGCCCCTGCATCACCTTGTGGTCGACGCTACGCTGTACGGCTGCATCCTCCTTCGCTGACAACAGAGCGCTACTCAAGGCACACGAGCCGTTGCCATCGCTCACAACTCCGTTGGCGATGCTCAGCTGATGCTCTAGACAGTCATGCCGCTTTACGGCGAAGCGGCGGTGGAAAGACGAGACGGCAGCGCGTGACATCGATGGGTCGATGCTGGCTGCGGAGGGAGCCGGCCCAGCAGTTGGGACGGCAGCCGTTCCAGCGGCGTGAAAGCTGTCATCCTCAGCAGCCTGTTGCGCTTTGCGGGGCTTTCGGCCGGCTCGAGTTGTGCGAGAAGATGTAGCCGGCGGCGCCGTCTGGCTGAAAGATGGACCTGTGAGAGGAGGTACTCGAGGTACGAGCAGTTTCTGCGGCGGACGGGCTGACGAGACCTCCCACGGCACCGTCGCTGTCGCCGCTGGAGCGGTAGAGTTGACCGGATGACTGCGCTGCGCAGGCTGCGAAGGCGTCAACGCTGGCAATCGTGTGCCTGAAGCCTGAGATGTCGCGCTCACTGAAGCCCCCTCCGTCTCTGGCCCCGCCGCGATCATCTTGTAGGGCGACGGGGATGAAGCCGTTGCGGGAACAGTGAGGTCGGCTGGACCGTGGATTGCTTTAGCCTTGACAGTGTTGCGCTCCAAACGTGCTGCACGGGCGTGGCGCCGAATGTCGTCCTCCAGCTTTTGACCTGAGGCGTAGGCGGCGGCCCGCGCCATCAGCTTATCATTTGTGGCGCAGCCGTCGGAACCCTCCCCAGCCGACTTCACGGCGGGTGGTATCGGGCTCACCAAGCTACACTCCTCACTGTGGCCGCGTACCTCCCTGCAAGTGTGCGAGGTGTTCGGCGTAGACTGATTTGCCGTCGAAGGCGCCGCAAAAGGTTGATACACACTGGGAACACTACAGGTCGACACCATGTAGTGCATGTGGGCCGTGCGGTGGGCATAGGAGAGGTCGCGCGCGCGCTTTGCCTCCGCGCTGCGCAAGCCGTCCTGCTCTATTTGAGTGCTAAGTGCCTGTGCAAGCACCTCTGACGAGCGTGCTATTACCACATTCAGGTACGCTTGCTGTGCGTAGTAGTTCGACCTTGTTTTGCGACTCTGGTAACCACGGTAACATGCCTGAATCCGCGTAGCGAACATGTCGAAAACCGTTTGTAGGTAGGTCATCTGTCTCACTGTCGCCCGCTCCATGTTAAGGCGCTTACGCGTTGCGTAGCCGCGATACACGCGCTGAATGAGGCGGGCGTGATGCCGCAACATCAAGAATGCCTTCCGCTGCTGATACATTCGAAATGTCGATTGGATCTTCACCGTGGCGTCGATCTCCACCGGCGCGTGAGCGGCGGCATCTTCCAACGCACTAAGCACGGCCTTGACAAGGCTGCAACCATACGCAGGGGTAATGAGCGAGTAGTTGCGGGACATCACATCCCGCTCTAGGCAAGAGTAACCCTCACGAGTGGAGTACTGGAAAATAAAGTGTGTGCCTGCCTCCATCCTGACTGCTGCCTGCATGTTTCACTCCTCCTTTTCGACGGCAAAGAAAATAGTGTCGAAGTGGTGAGGGGAAGGAGCGGGACCAAGACCGAGAGCGGTGCCTAGGGCACACCAGCTCTCCGGACACGTGGCTAGATTGGCGAAGTTTACAAGAGGTGTAGAAGGATGCAGGTATCTTCTTTTAGCGTGCGATCATCACTGTAACGGGACATGCGATCATAAAACAAAGAATAAAGGTGCAGTGAGGAGAGCAGGTAGTGTATGTGTGCATTCCTCAACAGAAAAGAAGCGAATATAACGCTTTCTGCATGCGCCTCTGCACACGGACCTGCTTCATATGCACCAGCCGCCGGCTTTCTTGTTATGATGGAGGTGCCCTTTACCATACCAGCACCGCCTGAGAAAAAGCACTGCCACTCCCCATCCGTTGGAGTGCACAAGAGCCCTCGCCGAACGGAAGCACACTTTATAAAAGCAATTTTCGTTTTTCTATGCGCATCCAGCAGCGTACACCGCAATCATCGTGAATCACACAGAAGCACCGCGTGTAACGTCCGTCTATCGGGCGCACGAGGTTTCACGCCATCCGAAAAAACACTAGCCTGAGAGCAAACCACCAAGTATGATTGCGCGCCATCAACAACAGCATAAAAATTCCTTGTCAATATATAGCCATCTCCTTCAGCAGCTCCGTATTTCTGCCGCACGCACCGTCTCGCCACAGTTCCATCACGCAGGGGAATAGACGG